>NW_023494959.1:0-64743 GCF_904425465.1 Colossoma macropomum
CTATAGCCTTAGGTATTTTGGGAAATTTGGCGCAATATCACATGTTCATTTTATGATGGAATTTGAATTGTTTGGACAAAATACATCATGGTCATACATTTTCCAACACATTTTGATGCCTTGGGGTGAATATTAAGGGAATTTAGGAACGGTCAAAAAACGCACACGAAGGTAAGACTATAGCCTTATGTATTTTGGGAAATTTGGCGCAAACATCAAAATGTTCATTTTATGATGGAATTTGAATTTTTGGACAAAAATGTATTATGGTCATACATTTTCCAACCCATTTTGATGCCTTGGGGTGAATATTAAGGGAAATTCATGAACGGTCAAAAAAGGCACACGAAGGTAAGACTATAGCCTTAGGTATTTTGGGAAATTTGGCGCAATATCACTTGTCCATTTTATGATGGAATTTGAATTGTTTGGACAAAATACATCATGGTCATACATTTTCCAACACATTTTGATGCCTTGGGGTGAATATTAAGGGAATTTAGGAACGGTCAAAAAATGCACACGAAGGTAAGACCTGTATAGCCTTAGGTATTTTGGGAAATTTGGCGCAATATCACATGTTCATTTTATGATGGAATTTGAATTGTTTGGACAAAATACATCATGGTCATACATTTTCCAACACATTTTGATGCCTTGGGGTGAATATTAAGGGAATTTAGGAACGGTCAAAAAACGCACACGAAGGTAAGACTATAGCCTTAGGTATTTTGGGAAATTTGGCGCAATATCACAGGTTCATTTTATGATGGAATTTGAATTGTTTGGACAAAATACATCATGGTCATACATTTTCCAACACATTTTAATGCCTTGGGGTGAATATTAAGGGAATTTATGAACGGTCAAAAAACGCACACGAAGGTAAGACTATAGCCTTAGGTATTTTGGGAAATTTGGCGCAATATCACATGTTCATTTTATGATGGAATTTGAATTGTTTGGACAAAATACATCATGGTCATACATTTTCCAACACATTTTAATGCCTTGGGGTGAATATTAAGGGAATTTATGAACGGTCAAAAAACGCACACGAAGGTAAGACTATAGCCTTAGGTATTTTGGGAAATTTGGCGCAATATCACATGTTCATTTTATGATGGAATTTGAATTGTTTGGACAAAATACATCATGGTCATACATTTTCCAACACATTTTGATGCCTTGGGGTGAATATTAATGGGAATTTATGAATGGTCAAAAAACGCACACGAAGGTAAGACTATAGCCTTATGTATTTTGGGAAATTTGGCGTAATATCACATGTTCATTTTATGATGGAATTTGAATTTTTTGGACAAAATACATCATGGTCATACATTTTCCAACACATTTTAATGCCTTGGGGTGAATATTAAGGGAATTTAGGAACGGTCAAAAAATGCACACGAAGGTAAGACTATAGCCTTAGGTATTTTGGGAAATTTGGCACAATATCACATGTTCATTTTATGATGGAATTTGAATTTTTGGACAAAATACATCATGGTCATACATTTTCCAACACATTTTGATGCCTTGGGGTGAATATTAAGGGAATTTATGAATGGTCAAAAAACGCACACGAAGGTAAGACTATAGCCTTAGGTATTTTGGGAAATTTGGCGAAACATCACATGTTCATTTTATGATGGAATTTGAATTGTTTGGACAAAATACATCATGGTCATACATTTTCCAACACATTTTGGTGCCTTGGGGTGAATATTAAGGGAATTTATGAACGGTCAAAAAACGCACACGAAGGTAAGACTATAGCCTTATGTATTTTGGGAAATTTGGCACAATATCACATGTTCATTTTATGATGGAATTTGAATTGTTTGGACAAAATACATCATGGTCATACATTTTCCAACACATTTTGATGCCTTGGGGTGAACATTAATGGAAATTATGAATGGTCAAAAAACGCACACGAAGGTAAGACTATAGCCTTAGGTATTTTGGGAAATTTGGCACAATATCACATGTTCATTTTATGATGGAATTTGAATTGTTTGGACAAACTACATCATGGTCATACATTTTCAAACAAATTTTGATGCCTTGGGGTGAATATTAAGGGAATTTAGGAACGGTCAAAAAATGCACACGAAGGTAATATTCTTGAACATGTGACCATGTGAATACCTTAGGTATTTTGCGAAATTTGGCACAATATCACATGTTCATTTTATGATGGAATTTGAATTGTTTGGACAAAATACATCATGGTCATACATTTTCCAACACATTTTGATGCCTTGGGGTGAATATTAAGGGAATTTAGGAACGGTCAAAAAACGCACACGATGGTAAGACTATAGCCTTAGGTATTTTGGGAAATTTGGCGCAATATCACATGTTCATTTTATGATGGAATTTGAATTTTTTGGACAAAATACATCATGGTCATACATTTTCCAACACATTTTAATGCCTTGGGGTGAATATTAAGGGAATTTATGAACGGTCAAAAAACGCACACGAAGGTAAGACTATAGCCTTAGGTATTTTGGGAAATTTGGCGCAATATCACATGTTCATTTTATGATGGAATTTGAATTTTTTGGACAAAATACATCATGGTCATACATTTTCCAACACATTTTAATGCCTTGGGGTGAATATTAAGGGAATTTATGAACGGTCAAAAAACGCACACGAAGGTAAGACTATAGCCTTAGGTATTTTGGGAAATTTGGCGCAATATCACATGTTCATTTTATGATGGAATTTGAATTGTTTGGACAAAATACATCATGGTCATACATTTTCCAACACATTTTGATGCCTTGGGGTGAATATTAAGGGAATTTATGAATGGTCAAAAAACGCACACGAAGGTAAGACTATAGCCTTATGTATTTTGGGAAATTTGGCGCAATATCACATGTTCATTTTATGATGGAATTTGAATTTTTGGACAAAATACATCATGGTCATACATTTTCCAACACATTTTGATGCCTTGGGGTGAATATTAAGGGAATTTATGAACGGTCAAAAAACGCACACGAAGGTAAGACTATAGCCTTAGGTATTTTGGGAAATTTGGCACAATATCACATGTTCATTTTATGATGGAATTTGAATTGTTTGGACAAAATACATCATGGTCATACATTTTCCAACACATTTTGATGCCTTGGGGTGAATATTAAGGGAATTTATGAATGGTCAAAAAACGCACACGAAGGTAAGACTATAGCCTTAGGTATTTTGGGAAATTTGGCGAAACATCAAAGGTTCATTTTATGATGGAATTTGAATTGTTTGGACAAAATACATCATGGTCATACGTTTTCCAACACATTTTGATGCCTTGGGGTGAATATTAAGAGAATTTAGGAATGGTCAAAAAACGCACACGAAGGTAAGACTATAGCCTTAGGTATTTTGGGAAATTTGGCGCAATGTCACATGTTCATTTTATGCTGGAATTTGAATTGTTTGGACAAAATACATCATGGTCATACATTTTCCAACAAATTTTGATGCCTTGTGGTGAATATTAAGGGAATTTAGGAATGGTCAAAAAACGCACATGAAGGTAAGACTATAGCCTTATGTATTTTGGGAAATTTGGCGAAACATCAAAGGTTCATTTTATGATGGAATTTGAATTTTTTAGACAAAATACATCATGGTCATACATTTTCCAACACATTTTGATGCCTTGGGGTGAATATTAAGGGAATTTAGGAACGGTCAAAAAACGCACACGAAGGTAAGACTATAGCCTTAGGTATTTTGGGAAATTTGGCGCAATATCACATGTTCATTTTATGATGGAATTTGAATTGTTTGGACAAAATACATCATGGTCATACATTTCCCAACACATTTTGATGCCTTGGGGTGAACATTAATGGAATTTATGAATGGTCAAAAAACGCACACGAAGGTAAGACTATAGCCTTATGTATTTTGGGAAATTTGCCGCAATATCACATGTTCATTTTATGATGGAATTTGAATTTTTTGGACAAAATACATCATGGTCATACATTTTCCAACACATTTTAATGCCCTGGGGTGAATATTAAGGGAATTTAGGAACGGTCAAAAAACGCACACGAAGGTAAGACTATAGCCTTAGGTATTTTGGGATATTTGGCAAAACATCAAAGGTTCATTTTATGATGGAATTTGAATTGTTTGGACAAAATACATCATGGTCATACGTTTTCCAACACATTTTGGTGCCTTGGGGTGAATATTAAGGGAATTTATGAACGGTCAAAAAACGCACACGAAGGTAAGACTA
This sequence comes from Colossoma macropomum, assembly GCF_904425465.1. Classification (NCBI taxonomy): domain Eukaryota; kingdom Metazoa; phylum Chordata; class Actinopteri; order Characiformes; family Serrasalmidae; genus Colossoma; species Colossoma macropomum. The sequence continues at coordinate 4,277 of NW_023494959.1, forward strand.
TAGCCTTATGTATTTTGGGAAATTTGGCACAATATCACATGTTCATTTTATGATGGAATTTGAATTGTTTGGACAAAATACATCATGGTCATACATTTTCCAACACATTTTGATGCCTTGGGGTGAATATTAAGAGAATTTAGGAACGGTCAAAAAACGCACACGAAGGTAAGACTATAGCCTTAGGTATTTTGGGAAATTTGGCGCAATATCACATGTTCATTTTATGCTGGAATTTGAATTGTTTTGGACAAAATACATCATGGTCATACATTTTCCAACACATTTTAATGCCCTGGGGTGAATAGTAAGGGAATTTAGGAACGGTCAAAAATTGCACACGAAGGTAAGACTATAGCCTTAGGTATTTTGCGAAATTTGGCACAATATCACATGTTCATTTTATGATGGAATTTGAATTTTTGGACAAAATACATCATGGTCATACATTTTCCAACACATTTTGATGCCTTGGGGTGAATATTAAGGGAATTTATGAATGGTCAAAAAACGCACACGAAGGTAAGACTATAGCCTTAGGTATTTTGGGATATTTGGCGAAACATCAAAGGTTCATTTTATGATGGAATTTGAATTGTTTGGACAAAATACATCATGGTCATACGTTTTCCAACACATTTTCGTGCCTTGGGGTGAATATTAAGGGAATTTATGAACGGTCAAAAAACGCACACGAAGGTAAGACTATAGCCTTATGTATTTTGGGAAATTTGGCACAATATCACATGTTCATTTTATGATGGAATTTGAATTGTTTGGACAAAATACATCATGGTCATACATTTTCCAACACATTTTGATGCCTTGGGGTGAATATTAAGAGAATTTAGGAACGGTCAAAAAACGCACACGAAGGTAAGACTTTAGCCTTATGTATTTTGGGAAATTTGGCGAAATATCAAAGGTTCAATTTATGATGGAATTTGAATTTTTTGGACAAAATACATCATGGTCATACATTTTCCAACACATTTTGATGCCTTGGGGTGAATATTAAGGGAATTTATGAACGGTCAAAAAACACACACGAAGGTAAGACTATAGCCTTAGGTATTTTGGGAAATTTGGCACAATATCACATGTTCATTTTATGATGGAATTTGAATTGATTGGACAAAATACATCATGGTCATACATTTTCCAACACATTTTAATGCCCTGGGGTGAATATTATGGGAATTTAGGAACGGTCAAAAAATGCACACGAAGGTAAGAATATAGCCTTAGGTATTTTGGGAAATTTGGCACAATATCACATGTTCATTTTATGATGGAAATTGAATTTTTTGGACAAAATACATCATGGTCATAGATTTCCCAACACATTTTGATGCCTTGGGGTGAATATTAATGGATATATATGACCATGATGTATTTTGTCCAAACAATTCAAATTCCATCATAAAATGAACATGTGATATTGCACCAAATTTCCCAAAATACCTAAGGCTATAGTCTTACCTTCGTGAGCGTTTTTTGACCGTTCATAAATTCCCTTAATATTCACCCCAAGGCATTAAAATGTGTTGGAAAATGTATGACCATGATGTATTTTGTCCAAACAATTCAAATTCCATCATAAAATGAACCTTTGATGTTTCGCCAAATATCCCAAAATACCTAAGGCTATAGTCTTACCTTCGTGTGCGTTTTTTGACCATTCATAAATTCCCATAATATTCACCCCAAGGCATCAAAATGTGTTGGAAAATGTATGACCATGATGTATTTTGTCCAAACAATTCAAATTCCATCATAAAATGAACATTTGATATTGTGCCAAATTTCGCGAAATACCTAAGGCTATAGTCTTACCTTCGTGTGCATTTTTTGACCGTTCCGAAATTCCCTTAATATTCACCCCAGGGCATTAAAATGTGTTGGAAAATGTATGACCATGATGTATTTTGTCCAAAACAATTCAAATTCCATCATAAAATGAACCTTTGATGTTTCGCCAAATTTCCCAAAATACATAAGGCTATAGTCTTACCTTCGTGTGCGTTTTTTGACGGTTCATAAATTCCCTTAATATTCACCCCAAGGCATCAAAATGTGTTGGAAAATGTATGACCATGATGTATTTTGTCCAAACAATTCAAATTCCATCATAAAATGAACATGTGATATTGCGCCAAATTTCCCAAAATACCTAAGGCTATAGTCTTACCTTCGTGTGCATTTTTTGACCATTTATAAATTCCCTTAATATTCTCCCCAAGGCATCAAAATGTGTTGGAAAATGTATGACCATGATGTATTTTGTCCAAACAATTCAAATTCCATCATAAAATGAACATGTGATATTGCGCCAAATTTCCCAAAATACATAAGGCTATAGTCTTACCTTCGTGTGCATTTTTTGACCATTCATAAATTCCCTTAATATTCTCCACAAGGCATCAAAATGTGTTGGAAAATGTATGACCATGATGTATTTTGTCCAAACAATTCAAATTCCATCATAAAATGAACATGTGATATTGCGCCAAATTTCCCAAAATACATAAGGCTATAGTCTTACCTTCGTGTGCGTTTTTTGACCATTCATAAATTCCCTTAATATTCACCCCAATGCATCAAAATGTGTTGGAAAACGTATGACCATGATGTATTTTGTCCAAACAATTCAAATTCCATCATAAAATGAACCTTTGATATTGCGCCAAATTTCCCAAAATACCTAAGGCTATAGTCTTACCTTCGTGTGCGTTTTTTGACCATTCATAAATTCCCTTAATATTCACCCCAAGGCATCAAAATGTGTTGGAAAATGTATGACCATGATGTATTTTGTCCAAACAATTCAAATTCCATCATAAAATGAACATGTGATATTGCGCCAAATTTCCCAAAATACATAAGTCTATAGTCTTACCTTCGTGTGCGTTTTCTGACCATTCATAAATTCCCTTAATATTCACCCCAAGGCATCAAAATGTGTTGGAAAACGTATGACCATGATGTATTTTGTCCAAAAAATTCAAATTCCATCATAAAATGAACCTTTGATGTTTCGCCAAATTTCCCAAAATACCTAAGGCTATAGTCTTACCTTCGTGTGCGTTTTTTGACCATTCATAAATTCCCTTAATATTCACCCCAAGGCATCAAAATGTGTTGGAAAACGTATGACCATGATGTATTTTGTCCAAACAATTCAAATTCCATCATAAAATGAACATGTGATATTGCGCCAAATTTCCCAAAATACCTAAGGCTATAGTCTTACCTTCGTGTGCGTTTTTTGACCGTTCATAAATTCCCTTAATATTCACCCCAAGGCATCAAAATGTGTTGGAAAATGTATGACCATGATGTATTTTGTCCAAACAATTCAAATTCCATCATAAAATGAACATGTGATATTGCGCCAAATTTCCCAAAATACCTAAGGCTATAGTCTTACCTTCGTGTGCGTTTTTTGACCGTTCCTAAATTCCCTTAATATTCACCCCAAGGCATCAAAATGTGTTGGAAAATGTATGACCATGATGTATTTTGTCCAAACAATTCAAATTCCATCATAAAATGAACATGTGATATTGCGCCAAATTTCCCAAAATACCTAAGGCTATAGTCTTACCTTCGTGTGCGTTTTTTGACCGTTCATAAATTCCCTTAATATTCACCCCAAGGCATCAAAATGTGTTGGAAAATGTATGACCATGATGTATTTTGTCCAAACAATTCAAATTCCATCATAAAATGAACATGTGATATTGCGCCAAATTTCCCAAAATACCTAAGGCTATAGTCTTACCTTCGTGTGCGTTTTTTGACCGTTCATAAATTCCCTTAATATTCACCCCAAGGCATCAAAATGTGTTGGAAAATGTATGACCATGATGTATTTTGTCCAAAACAATTCAAATTCCATCATAAAATGAACATGTGATATTGCGCCAAATTTCCCAAAATACCTAAGGCTATAGTCTTACCTTCGTGTGCGTTTTTTGACCGTTCATAAATTCCCTTAATATTCACCCCAAGGCATCAAAATGTGTTGGAAAATGTATGACCATGATGTATTTTGTCCAAACAATTCAAATTCCATCATAAAATGAACATGTGATATTGCGCCAAATTTCCCAAAATACCTAAGGCTATAGTCTTACCTTCGTGTGCGTTTTTTGACCGTTCCTAAATTCCCTTAATATTCACCCCAAGGCATCAAAATGTGTTGGAAAATGTATGACCATGATGTATTTTGTCCAAACAATTCAAATTCCATCATAAAATGAACATGTGATATTGCGCCAAATTTCCCAAAATACCTAAGGCTATAGTCTTACCTTCGTGTGCGTTTTTTGACCGTTCATAAATTCCCTTAATATTCACCCCAAGGCATCAAAATGTGTTGGAAAATGTATGACCATGATGTATTTTGTCCAAAAAATTCAAATTCCATCATAAAATGAACATGTGATGTTTGCGCCAAATTTCCCAAAATACCTAAGGCTATAGTCTTACCTTCGTGTGCGTTTTTTGACCGTTCATAAATTCCCTTAATATTCACCCCAAGGCATCAAAATGTGTTGGAAAATGTATGACCATGATGTATTTTGTCCAAACAATTCAAATTCCATCATAAAATGAACATGTGATATTGCGCCAAATTTCCCAAAATACCTAAGGCTATAGTCTTACCTTCGTGTGCGTTTTTTGACCGTTCATAAATTCCCTTAATATTCACCCCAAGGCATCAAAATGTGTTGGAAAATGTATGACCATGATGTATTTTGTCCAAACAATTCAAATTCCATCATAAAATGAACATGTGATATTGCGCCAAATTTCCCAAAATACCTAAGGCTATAGTCTTACCTTCGTGTGCGTTTTTTGACCGTTCATAAATTCCCTTAATATTCACCCCAAGGCATCAAAATGTGTTGGAAAATGTATGACCATGATGTATTTTGTCCAAAAAATTCAAATTCCATCATAAAATGAACATGTGATATTGCGCCAAATTTCCCAAAATACCTAAGGCTATAGTCTTACCTTCGTGTGCGTTTTTTGACCGTTCCTAAATTCCCTTAATATTCACCCCAAGGCATCAAAATGTGTTGGAAAATGTATGACCATGATGTATTTTGTCCAAAAAATTCAAATTCCATCATAAAATGAACATGTGATATTGCGCCAAATTTCCCAAAATACCTAAGGCTATAGTCTTACCTTCGTGTGCGTTTTTTGACCGTTCATAAATTCCCTTAATATTCACCCCAAGGCATCAAAATGTGTTGGAAAATGTATGACCATGATGTATTTTGTCCAAACAATTCAAATTCCATCATAAAATGAACATGTGATATTGCGCCAAATTTCCCAAAATACCTAAGGCTATAGTCTTACCTTCGTGTGCGTTTTTTGACCATTCATAAATTCCCTTAATATTCACCCCAAGGCATCAAAATGTGTTGGAAAATGTATGACCATGATGTATTTTGTCCAAACAATTCAAATTCCATCATAAAATGAACATGTGATATTGCGCCAAATTTCCCAAAATACCTAAGGCTATAGTCTTACCTTCGTGTGCGTTTTTTGACCGTTCATAAATTCCCTTAATATTCACCCCAAGGCATCAAAATGTGTTGGAAAATGTATGACCATGATGTATTTTGTCCAAACAATTCAAATTCCATCATAAAATGAACATGTGATATTGCGCCAAATTTCCCAAAATACCTAAGGCTATAGTCTTACCTTCGTGTGCGTTTTTTGACCGTTCATAAATTCCCTTAATATTCACCCCAAGGCATCAAAATGTGTTGGAAAATGTATGACCATGATGTATTTTGTCCAAACAATTCAAATTCCATCATAAAATGAACATGTGATATTGCGCCAAATTTCCCAAAATACCTAAGGCTATAGTCTTACCTTCGTGTGCGTTTTTTGACCGTTCATAAATTCCCTTAATATTCACCCCAAGGCATCAAAATGTGTTGGAAAATGTATGACCATGATGTATTTTGTCCAAAACAATTCAAATTCCATCATAAAATGAACATGTGATATTGCGCCAAATTTCCCAAAATACCTAAGGCTATAGTCTTACCTTCGTGTGCGTTTTTTGACCGTTCATAAATTCCCTTAATATTCACCCCAAGGCATCAAAATGTGTTGGAAAATGTATGACCATGATGTATTTTGTCCAAACAATTCAAATTCCATCATAAAATGAACATGTGATATTGCGCCAAATTTCCCAAAATACCTAAGGCTATAGTCTTACCTTCGTGTGCGTTTTTTGACCGTTCATAAATTCCCTTAATATTCACCCCAAGGCATCAAAATGTGTTGGAAAATGTATGACCATGATGTATTTTGTCCAAAAAATTCAAATTCCATCATAAAATGAACATGTGATATTTCGCCAAATTTCCCAAAATACCTAAGGCTATAGTCTTACCTTCGTGTGCGTTTTTTGACCGTTCATAAATTCCCTTAATATTCACCCCAAGGCATCAAAATGTGTTGGAAAATGTATGACCATGATGTATTTTGTCCAAACAATTCAAATTCCATCATAAAATGAACATGTGATATTGCGCCAAATTTCCCAAAATACCTAAGGCTATAGTCTTACCTTCGTGTGCGTTTTTTGACCGTTCATAAATTCCCTTAATATTCACCCCAAGGCATCAAAATGTGTTGGAAAATGTATGACCATGATGTATTTTGTCCAAACAATTCAAATTCCATCATAAAATGAACATGTGATATTGCGCCAAATTTCCCAAAATACCTAAGGCTATAGTCTTACCTTCGTGTGCGTTTTTTGACCGTTCATAAATTCCCTTAATATTCACCCCAAGGCATCAAAATGTGTTGGAAAATGTATGACCATGATGTATTTTGTCCAAAACAATTCAAATTCCATCATAAAATGAACATGTGATATTGCGCCAAATTTCCCAAAATACCTAAGGCTATAGTCTTACCTTCGTGTGCGTTTTTTGACCGTTCATAAATTCCCTTAATATTCACCCCAAGGCATCAAAATGTGTTGGAAAATGTATGACCATGATGTATTTTGTCCAAACAATTCAAATTCCATCATAAAATGAACATGTGATATTGCGCCAAATTTCCCAAAATACCTAAGGCTATAGTCTTACCTTCGTGTGCGTTTTTTGACCGTTCATAAATTCCCTTAATATTCACCCCAAGGCATCAAAATGTGTTGGAAAATGTATGACCATGATGTATTTTGTCCAAACAATTCAAATTCCATCATAAAATGAACATGTGATATTGCGCCAAATTTCCCAAAATACCTAAGGCTATAGTCTTACCTTCGTGTGCGTTTTTTGACCGTTCATAAATTCCCTTAATATTCACCCCAAGGCATCAAAATGTGTTGGAAAATGTATGACCATGATGTATTTTGTCCAAACAATTCAAATTCCATCATAAAATGAACATGTGATATTGCGCCAAATTTCCCAAAATACCTAAGGCTATAGTCTTACCTTCGTGTGCGTTTTTTGACCGTTCATAAATTCCCTTAATATTCACCCCAAGGCATCAAAATGTGTTGGAAAATGTATGACCATGATGTATTTTGTCCAAACAATTCAAATTCCATCATAAAATGAACATGTGATATTGCGCCAAATTTCCCAAAATACCTAAGGCTATAGTCTTACCTTCGTGTGCGTTTTTTGACCGTTCATAAATTCCCTTAATATTCACCCCAAGGCATCAAAATGTGTTGGAAAATGTATGACCATGATGTATTTTGTCCAAAACAATTCAAATTCCATCATAAAATGAACATGTGATATTGCGCCAAATTTCCCAAAATACCTAAGGCTATAGTCTTACCTTCGTGTGCGTTTTTTGACCGTTCATAAATTCCCTTAATATTCACCCCAAGGCATCAAAATGTGTTGGAAAATGTATGACCATGATGTATTTTGTCCAAACAATTCAAATTCCATCATAAAATGAACATGTGATATTGCGCCAAATTTCCCAAAATACCTAAGGCTATAGTCTTACCTTCGTGTGCGTTTTTTGACCGTTCATAAATTCCCTTAATATTCACCCCAAGGCATCAAAATGTGTTGGAAAATGTATGACCATGATGTATTTTGTCCAAAACAATTCAAATTCCATCATAAAATGAACATGTGATATTGCGCCAAATTTCCCAAAATACCTAAGGCTATAGTCTTACCTTCGTGTGCGTTTTTTGACCGTTCATAAATTCCCTTAATATTCACCCCAAGGCATCAAAATGTGTTGGAAAATGTATGACCATGATGTATTTTGTCCAAAAAATTCAAATTCCATCATAAAATGAACATGTGATATTGCGCCAAATTTCCCAAAATACCTAAGGCTATAGTCTTACCTTCGTGTGCGTTTTTTGACCGTTCATAAATTCCCTTAATATTCACCCCAAGGCATCAAAATGTGTTGGAAAATGTATGACCATGATGTATTTTGTCCAAACAATTCAAATTCCATCATAAAATGAACATGTGATATTGCGCCAAATTTCCCAAAATACCTAAGGCTATAGTCTTACCTTCGTGTGCGTTTTTTGACCGTTCATAAATTCCCTTAATATTCACCCCAAGGCATCAAAATGTGTTGGAAAATGTATGACCATGATGTATTTTGTCCAAACAATTCAAATTCCATCATAAAATGAACATGTGATATTGCGCCAAATTTCCCAAAATACCTAAGGCTATAGTCTTACCTTCGTGTGCGTTTTTTGACCGTTCATAAATTCCCTTAATATTCACCCCAAGGCATCAAAATGTGTTGGAAAATGTATGACCATGATGTATTTTGTCCAAAAAATTCAAATTCCATCATAAAATGAACATGTGATATTGCGCCAAATTTCCCAAAATACCTAAGGCTATAGTCTTACCTTCGTGTGCGTTTTTTGACCGTTCATAAATTCCCTTAATATTCACCCCAAGGCATCAAAATGTGTTGGAAAATGTATGACCATGATGTATTTTGTCCAAACAATTCAAATTCCATCATAAAATGAACATGTGATATTGCGCCAAATTTCCCAAAATACCTAAGGCTATAGTCTTACCTTCGTGTGCGTTTTTTGACCGTTCATAAATTCCCTTAATATTCACCCCAAGGCATCAAAATGTGTTGGAAAATGTATGACCATGATGTATTTTGTCCAAACAATTCAAATTCCATCATAAAATGAACATGTGATATTGCGCCAAATTTCCCAAAATACCTAAGGCTATAGTCTTACCTTCGTGTGCGTTTTTTGACCGTTCATAAATTCCCTTAATATTCACCCCAAGGCATCAAAATGTGTTGGAAAATGTATGACCATGATGTATTTTGTCCAAAACAATTCAAATTCCATCATAAAATGAACATGTGATATTGCGCCAAATTTCCCAAAATACCTAAGGCTATAGTCTTACCTTCGTGTGCGTTTTTTGACCGTTCATAAATTCCCTTAATATTCACCCCAAGGCATCAAAATGTGTTGGAAAATGTATGACCATGATGTATTTTGTCCAAACAATTCAAATTCCATCATAAAATGAACATGTGATATTGCGCCAAATTTCCCAAAATACCTAAGGCTATAGTCTTACCTTCGTGTGCGTTTTTTGACCGTTCATAAATTCCCTTAATATTCACCCCAAGGCATCAAAATGTGTTGGAAAATGTATGACCATGATGTATTTTGTCCAAACAATTCAAATTCCATCATAAAATGAACATGTGATATTGCGCCAAATTTCCCAAAATACCTAAGGCTATAGTCTTACCTTCGTGTGCGTTTTTTGACCGTTCATAAATTCCCTTAATATTCACCCCAAGGCATCAAAATGTGTTGGAAAATGTATGACCATGATGTATTTTGTCCAAACAATTCAAATTCCATCATAAAATGAACATGTGATATTGCGCCAAATTTCCCAAAATACCTAAGGCTATAGTCTTACCTTCGTGTGCGTTTTTTGACCGTTCATAAATTCCCTTAATATTCACCCCAAGGCATCAAAATGTGTTGGAAAATGTATGACCATGATGTATTTTGTCCAAACAATTCAAATTCCATCATAAAATGAACATGTGATATTGCGCCAAATTTCCCAAAATACCTAAGGCTATAGTCTTACCTTCGTGTGCGTTTTTGACCGTTCATAAATTCCCTTAATATTCACCCCAAGGCATCAAAATGTGTTGGAAAATGTATGACCATGATGTATTTTGTCCAAACAATTCAAATTCCATCATAAAATGAACATGTGATATTGCGCCAAATTTCCCAAAATACCTAAGGCTATAGTCTTACCTTCGTGTGCGTTTTTTGACCGTTCATAAATTCCCTTAATATTCACCCCAAGGCATCAAAATGTGTTGGAAAATGTATGACCATGATGTATTTTGTCCAAACAATTCAAATTCCATCATAAAATGAACATGTGATATTGCGCCAAATTTCCCAAAATACCTAAGGCTATAGTCTTACCTTCGTGTGCGTTTTTTGACCGTTCATAAATTCCCTTAATATTCACCCCAAGGCATCAAAATGTGTTGGAAAATGTATGACCATGATGTATTTTGTCCAAACAATTCAAATTCCATCATAAAATGAACATGTGATATTGCGCCAAATTTCCCAAAATACCTAAGGCTATAGTCTTACCTTCGTGTGCGTTTTTTGACCGTTCCTAAATTCCCTTAATATTCACCCCAAGGCATCAAAATGTGTTGGAAAATGTATGACCATGATGTATTTTGTCCAAAACAATTCAAATTCCATCATAAAATGAACATGTGATATTGCGCCAAATTTCCCAAAATACCTAAGGCTATAGTCTTACCTTCGTGTGCGTTTTTTGACCGTTCATAAATTCCCTTAATATTCACCCCAAGGCATCAAAATGTGTTGGAAAATGTATGACCATGATGTATTTTGTCCAAACAATTCAAATTCCATCATAAAATGAACATGTGATATTGCGCCAAATTTCCCAAAATACCTAAGGCTATAGTCTTACCTTCGTGTGCGTTTTTTGACCGTTCATAAATTCCCTTAATATTCACCCCAAGGCATCAAAATGTGTTGGAAAATGTATGACCATGATGTATTTTGTCCAAACAATTCAAATTCCATCATAAAATGAACATGTGATATTGCGCCAAATTTCCCAAAATACCTAAGGCTATAGTCTTACCTTCGTGTGCGTTTTTTGACCGTTCATAAATTCCCTTAATATTCACCCCAAGGCATCAAAATGTGTTGGAAAATGTATGACCATGATGTATTTTGTCCAAACAATTCAAATTCCATCATAAAATGAACATGTGATATTGCGCCAAATTTCCCAAAATACCTAAGGCTATAGTCTTACCTTCGTGTGCGTTTTTTGACCGTTCATAAATTCCCTTAATATTCACCCCAAGGCATCAAAATGTGTTGGAAAATGTATGACCATGATGTATTTTGTCCAAACAATTCAAATTCCATCATAAAATGAACATGTGATATTGCGCCAAATTTCCCAAAATACCTAAGGCTATAGTCTTACCTTCGTGTGCGTTTTTTGACCGTTCATAAATTCCCTTAATATTCACCCCAAGGCATCAAAATGTGTTGGAAAATGTATGACCATGATGTATTTTGTCCAAAACAATTCAAATTCCATCATAAAATGAACATGTGATATTGCGCCAAATTTCCCAAAATACCTAAGGCTATAGTCTTACCTTCGTGTGCGTTTTTTGACCGTTCATAAATTCCCTTAATATTCACCCCAAGGCATCAAAATGTGTTGGAAAATGTATGACCATGATGTATTTTGTCCAAACAATTCAAATTCCATCATAAAATGAACATGTGATATTGCGCCAAATTTCCCAAAATACCTAAGGCTATAGTCTTACCTTCGTGTGCGTTTTTTGACCGTTCATAAATTCCCTTAATATTCACCCCAAGGCATCAAAATGTGTTGGAAAATGTATGACCATGATGTATTTTGTCCAAAAAATTCAAATTCCATCATAAAATGAACATGTGATATTGCGCCAAATTTCCCAAAATACCTAAGGCTATAGTCTTACCTTCGTGTGCGTTTTTTGACCGTTCATAAATTCCCTTAATATTCACCCCAAGGCATCAAAATGTGTTGGAAAATGTATGACCATGATGTATTTTGTCCAAACAATTCAAATTCCATCATAAAATGAACATGTGATATTGCGCCAAATTTCCCAAAATACCTAAGGCTATAGTCTTACCTTCGTGTGCGTTTTTTGACCGTTCCTAAATTCCCTTAATATTCACCCCAAGGCATCAAAATGTGTTGGAAAATGTATGACCATGATGTATTTTGTCCAAACAATTCAAATTCCATCATAAAATGAACATGTGATATTGCGCCAAATTTCCCAAAATACCTAAGGCTATAGTCTTACCTTCGTGTGCGTTTTTTGACCGTTCCTAAATTCCCTTAATATTCACCCCAAGGCATCAAAATGTGTTGGAAAATGTATGACCATGATGTATTTTGTCCAAACAATTCAAATTCCATCATAAAATGAACATGTGATATTGCGCCAAATTTCCCAAAATACCTAAGGCTATAGTCTTACCTTCGTGTGCGTTTTTTGACCGTTCATAAATTCCCTTAATATTCACCCCAAGGCATCAAAATGTGTTGGAAAATGTATGACCATGATGTATTTTGTCCAAAACAATTCAAATTCCATCATAAAATGAACATGTGATATTGCGCCAAATTTCCCAAAATACCTAAGGCTATAGTCTTACCTTCGTGTGCGTTTTTTGACCGTTCATAAATTCCCTTAATATTCACCCCAAGGCATCAAAATGTGTTGGAAAATGTATGACCATGATGTATTTTGTCCAAACAATTCAAATTCCATCATAAAATGAACATGTGATATTGCGCCAAATTTCCCAAAATACCTAAGGCTATAGTCTTACCTTCGTGTGCGTTTTTTGACCGTTCATAAATTCCCTTAATATTCACCCCAAGGCATCAAAATGTGTTGGAAAATGTATGACCATGATGTATTTTGTCCAAAACAATTCAAATTCCATCATAAAATGAACATGTGATATTGCGCCAAATTTCCCAAAATACCTAAGGCTATAGTCTTACCTTCGTGTGCGTTTTTTGACCGTTCCTAAATTCCCTTAATATTCACCCCAAGGCATCAAAATGTGTTGGAAAATGTATGACCATGATGTATTTTGTCCAAACAATTCAAATTCCATCATAAAATGAACATGTGATATTGCGCCAAATTTCCCAAAATACCTAAGGCTATAGTCTTACCTTCGTGTGCGTTTTTTGACCGTTCCTAAATTCCCTTAATATTCACCCCAAGGCATCAAAATGTGTTGGAAAACGTATGACCATGATGTATTTTGTCCAAACAATTCAAATTCCATCATAAAATGAACATGTGATATTGCGCCAAATTTCCCAAAATACCTAAGGCTATAGTCTTACCTTCGTGTGCGTTTTTTGACCGTTCCTAAATTCCCTTAATATTCACCCCAAGGCATCAAAATGTGTTGGAAAATGTATGACCATGATGTATTTTGTCCAAACAATTCAAATTCCATCATAAAATGAACATTAGATATTGCGCCAAATTTCCCAAAATACCTAAGGCTATAGTCTTACCTTCGTGTGCGTTTTTTGACCGTTCATAAATTCCCTTAATATTCACCCCAAGGCATCAAAATGTGTTGGAAAATGTATGACCATGATGTATTTTGTCCAAACAATTCAAATTCCATCATAAAATGAACATGTGATATTGCGCCAAATTTCCCAAAATACCTAAGGCTATAGTCTTACCTTCGTGTGCGTTTTTTGACCGTTCCTAAATTCCCTTAATATTCACCCCAAGGCATCAAAATGTGTTGGAAAATGTATGACCATGATGTATTTTGTCCAAAACAATTCAAATTCCATCATAAAATGAACATGTGATATTGCGCCAAATTTCCCAAAATACCTAAGGCTATAGTCTTACCTTCGTGTGCGTTTTTTGACCGTTCCTAAATTCCCTTAATATTCACCCCAAGGCATCAAAATGTGTTGGAAAACGTATGACCATGATGTATTTTGTCCAAACAATTCAAATTCCATCATAAAATGAACATGTGATATTGCGCCAAATTTCCCAAAATACCTAAGGCTATAGTCTTACCTTCGTGTGCGTTTTTTGACCGTTCATAAATTCCCTTAATATTCACCCCAAGGCATCAAAATGTGTTGGAAAATGTATGACCATGATGTATTTTGTCCAAACAATTCAAATTCCATCATAAAATGAACATGTGATATTGCGCCAAATTTCCCAAAATACCTAAGGCTATAGTCTTACCTTCGTGTGCGTTTTTTGACCGTTCCTAAATTCCCTTAATATTCACCCCAAGGCATCAAAATGTGTTGGAAAATGTATGACCATGATGTATTTTGTCCAAACAATTCAAATTCCATCATAAAATGAACATGTGATATTGCGCCAAATTTCCCAAAATACTAAGCTATGCTACTCGTGTGCTTTTTTGACTTTAAATTCCCTTAAATTCCCCCAGCATGTTGGAAAATGTATGACCATGATGTATTTTGTCCAAACAATTCAAATTCCATCATAAAATGGACATGTGATATTGCGCCAAATTTCCCAAAATACCTAAGGCTATAGTCTTACCTTCGTGTGCGTTTTTTGACCGTTCCTAAATTCCCTTAATATTCACCCCAAGGCATCAAAATGTGTTGGAAAATGTATGACCATGATGTATTTTGTCCAAACAATTCAAATTCCATCATAAAATGAACCTTTGATGTTTCGCCAAATTTCCCAAAATACCTAAGGCTATAGTCTTACCTTCGTGTGCGTTTTTTGACCGTTCATAAATTCCCTTAATATTCACCCCAAGGCATCAAAATGTGTTGGAAAATGTATGACCATGATGTATTTTGTCCAAAAAATTCAAATTCCATCATAAAATGAACATGTGATATTGCGCCAAATTTCCCAAAATACCTAAGGCTATAGTCTTACCTTCGTGTGCGTTTTTTGACCGTTCCTAAATTCCCTTAATATTCACCCCAAGGCATTAAAATGTGTTGGAAAATGTATGACCATGATGTATTTTGTCCAAAAAATTCAAATTCCATCATAAAATGAGATGTGATTTGCGCCAAATTCCCAACGCATAAAATGTGTTGAAAATGTATGACCATGATGTATTTTGTCCAAACAATTCAAATTCCTCATAAAATGACATTGATATTGCCCAAATTTCCCAAAATACCTAAGGCTATAGTCTTACCTTCGTGTGCGTTTTTTGACCGTTCCTAAATTCCCTTAATATTCACCCCAAGGCATCAAAATGTGTTGGAAAATGTATGACCATGATGTATTTTGTCCAAACAATTCAAATTCCATCATAAAATGAACATGTGATATTGCGCCAAATTTCCCAAAATACCTAAGGCTATAGTCTTACCTTCGTGTGCGTTTTTTGACCGTTCCTAAATTCCCTTAATATTCACCCCAAGGCATCAAAATGTGTTGGAAAATGTATGACCATGATGTATTTTGTCCAAACAAATTCAAATTCCATCATAAAATGAACATGTGATATTGCGCCAAATTTCCCAAAATACCTAAGGCTATAGTCTTACCTTCGTGTGCGTTTTTTGACCGTTCATAAATTCCCTTAATATTCACCCCAAGGCATCAAAATGTGTTGGAAAATGTATGACCATGATGTATTTTGTCCAAACAATTCAAATTCCATCATAAAATGAACATGTGATATTGCGCCAAATTTCCCAAAATACCTAAGGCTATAGTCTTACCTTCGTGTGCGTTTTTTGACCGTTCCTAAATTCCCTTAATATTCACCCCAAGGCATCAAAATGTGTTGGAAAATGTATGACCATGATGTATTTTGTCCAAACAATTCAAATTCCATCATAAAATGAACATGTGATGTTTCGCCAAATTTCCCAAAATACCTAAGGCTATAGTCTTACCTTCGTGTGCGTTTTTTGACCGTTCATAAATTCCCTTAATATTCACCCCAAGGCATCAAAATGTGTTGGAAAATGTATGACCATGATGTATTTTGTCCAAAAAATTCAAATTCCATCATAAAATGAACATGTGATATTGCGCCAAATTTCCCAAAATACCTAAGGCTATAGTCTTACCTTCGTGTGCGTTTTTTGACCGTTCCTAAATTCCCTTAATATTCACCCCAAGGCATCAAAATGTGTTGGAAAATGTATGACCATGATGTATTTTGTCCAAACAATTCAAATTCCATCATAAAATGAACATGTGATATTGCGCCAAATTTCCCAAAATACCTAAGGCTATAGTCTTACCTTCGTGTGCGTTTTTTGACCGTTCATAAATTCCCTTAATATTCACCCCAAGGCATCAAAATGTGTTGGAAAATGTATGACCATGATGTATTTTGTCCAAAAAATTCAAATTCCATCATAAAATGAACATGTGATATTGCGCCAAATTTGCCAAAATACCTAGGGCTATAGTCTTACCTTCGTGTGCGTTTTTTGACCGTTCCTAAATTCCCTTAATATTCACCCCAAGGCATCAAAATGTGTTGGAAAATGTATGACCATGATGTATTTTGTCCAAAAAATTCAAATTCCATCATAAAATGAACATGTGATATTGCGCCAAATTTCCCAAAATACCTAAGGCTATAGTCTTACCTTCGTGTGCGTTTTTTGACCGTTCATAAATTCCCTTAATATTCACCCCAAGGCATCAAAATGTGTTGGAAAATGTATGACCATGATGTATTTTGTCCAAACAATTCAAATTCCATCATAAAATGAACATGTGATATTGCGCCAAATTTCCCAAAATACCTAAGGCTATAGTCTTACCTTCGTGTGCGTTTTTTGACCGTTCATAAATTCCCTTAATGTTCACCCAAAGGCATCAAAATGTGTTGGAAAATGTATGTCCATGATGTATTTTGTCCAAAAAATTCAAATTCCATCATAAAATGAACATCTGATATTGCCCCAAATTTCCCAAAATACTTAAGGTTATATAGTCTTACCTTCGTGTGCGTTTTTTGACCGTTCATAAATTCCCTTAATATTCACCCAAAGGCATCAAAATGTGTTGGAAAACGTATGACCATGATGTATTTTGTCCAAACAATTCAAATTCCATCATAAAATGAACATGTGATATTGCGCCAAATTTCCCAAAATACCTAAGGCTATAGTCTTACCTTCGTGTGCGTTTTTTGACCGTTCATAAATTCCCTTAATATTCACCCCAAGGCATCAAAATGTGTTGGAAAATGTATGACCATGATGTATTTTGTCCAAACAATTCAAATTCCATCATAAATGAACATGTGATATTGCGCCAAATTTCCCAAAATACCTAAGGCTATAGTCTTACCTTCGTGTGCGTTTTTTGACCGTTCCTAAATTCCCTTAATATTCACCCCAAGGCATCAAAATGTGTTGGAAAATGTATGACCATGATGTATTTTGTCCAAACAATTCAAATTCCATCATAAAATGAACATGTGATATTGCGCCAAATTTCCCAAAATACCTAAGGCTATAGTCTTACCTTCGTGTGCGTTTTTTGACCGTTCCTAAATTCCCTTAATATTCACCCCAAGGCATCAAAATGTGTTGGAAAACGTATGACCATGATGTATTTTGTCCAAACAATTCAAATTCCATCATAAAATGAACATGTGATATTGCGCCAAATTTCCCAAAATACCTAAGGCTATAGTCTTACCTTCGTGTGCGTTTTTGACCGTTCCTAAATTCCCTTAATATTCACCCCAAGGCATCAAAATGTGTTGGAAAATGTATGACCATGATGTATTTTGTCCAAAAAATTCAAATTCCATCATAAAATGAACATGTGATATTGCGCCAAATTTCCCAAAATACCTAAGGCTATAGTCTTACCTTCGTGTGCGTTTTTTGACCGTTCATAAATTCCCTTAATATTCACCCCAAGGCATCAAAATGTGTTGGAAAATGTATGACCATGATGTATTTTGTCCAAACAATTCAAATTCCATCATAAAATGAACATGTGATATTGCGCCAAATTTCCCAAAATACCTAAGGCTATAGTCTTACCTTCGTGTGCGTTTTTTGACCGTTCCTAAATTCCCTTAATATTCACCCCAAGGCATCAAAATGTGTTGGAAAATGTATGACCATGATGTATTTTGTCCAAACAATTCAAATTCCATCATAAAATGAACATGTGATATTGCGCCAAATTTCCCAAAATACCTAAGGCTATAGTCTTACCTTCGTGTGCGTTTTTTGACCGTTCCTAAATTCCCTTAATATTCACCCCAAGGCATCAAAATGTGTTGGAAAATGTATGACCATGATGTATTTTGTCCAAACAATTCAAATTCCATCATAAAATGAACATGTGATATTGCGCCAAATTTCCCAAAATACCTAAGGCTATAGTCTTACCTTCGTGTGCGTTTTTTGACCGTTCATAAATTCCCTTAATATTCACCCCAAGGCATCAAAATGTGTTGGAAAATGTATGACCATGATGTATTTTGTCCAAACAATTCAAATTCCATCATAAAATGAACATGTGATATTGCGCCAAATTTCCCAAAATACCTAAGGCTATAGTCTTACCTTCGTGTGCGTTTTTTGACCGTTCCTAAATTCCCTTAATATTCACCCCAAGGCATCAAAATGTGTTGGAAAATGTATGACCATGATGTATTTTGTCCAAACAATTCAAATTCCATCATAAAATGAACATGTGATATTGCGCCAAATTTCCCAAAATACCTAAGGCTATAGTCTTACCTTCGTGTGCGTTTTTTGACCGTTCATAAATTCCCTTAATATTCACCCCAAGGCATCAAAATGTGTTGGAAAATGTATGACCATGATGTATTTTGTCCAAACAATTCAAATTCCATCATAAAATGAACATGTGATATTGCGCCAAATTTCCCAAAATACCTAAGGCTATAGTCTTACCTTCGTGTGCGTTTTTTGACCGTTCATAAATTCCCTTAATATTCACCCCAAGGCATCAAAATGTGTTGGAAAATGTATGACCATGATGTATTTTGTCCAAACAATTCAAATTCCATCATAAAATGAACATGTGATATTGCGCCAAATTTCCCAAAATACCTAAGGCTATAGTCTTACCTTCGTGTGCGTTTTTTGACCGTTCCTAAATTCCCTTAATATTCACCCCAAGGCATCAAAATGTGTTGGAAAATGTATGACCATGATGTATTTTGTCCAAACAATTCAAATTCCATCATAAAATGAACATGTGATATTGCGCCAAATTTCCCAAAATACCTAAGGCTATAGTCTTACCTTCGTGTGCGTTTTTTGACCGTTCCTAAATTCCCTTAATATTCACCCCAAGGCATCAAAATGTGTTGGAAAATGTATGACCATGATGTATTTTGTCCAAACAATTCAAATTCCATCATAAAATGAACATGTGATATTGCGCCAAATTTCCCAAAATACCTAAGGCTATAGTCTTACCTTCGTGTGCGTTTTTTGACCGTTCCTAAATTCCCTTAATATTCACCCCAAGGCATCAAAATGTGTTGGAAAATGTATGACCATGATGTATTTTGTCCAAAAAATCAAATTCATCAAATTCCCAAATTTCATAAAATGTTGAACATGTGACTATTGCATTGCCAAATTTCCCAAAATACCTAAGGCTATAGTCTTACCTTCGTGTGCGTTTTTTGACCGTTCATAAATTCCCTTAATATTCACCCCAAGGCATCAAAATGTGTTGGAAAACGTATGACCATGATGTATTTTGTCCAAAACAATTCAAATTCCATCATAAAATGAACATGTGATATTGCGCCAAATTTCCCAAAATACCTAAGGCTATAGTCTTACCTTCGTGTGCGTTTTTTGACCGTTCCTAAATTCCCTTAATATTCACCCCAAGGCATCAAAATGTGTTGGAAAATGTATGACCATGATGTATTTTGTCCAAACAATTCAAATTCCATCATAAAATGAACATGTGATATTGCGCCAAATTTCCCAAAATACCTAAGGCTATAGTCTTACCTTCGTGTGCGTTTTTTGACCGTTCCTAAATTCCCTTAATATTCACCCCAAGGCATCAAAATGTGTTGGAAAACGTATGACCATGATGTATTTTGTCCAAACAATTCAAATTCCATCATAAAATGAACATGTGATATTGCGCCAAATTTCCCAAAATACCTAAGGCTATAGTCTTACCTTCGTGTGCGTTTTTTGACCGTTCCTAAATTCCCTTAATATTCACCCCAAGGCATCAAAATGTGTTGGAAAATGTATGACCATGATGTATTTTGTCCAAACAATTCAAATTCCATCATAAAATGAACATGTGATATTGCGCCAAATTTCCCAAAATACCTAAGGCTATAGTCTTACCTTCGTGTGCGTTTTTTGACCGTTCATAAATTCCCTTAATATTCACCCCAAGGCATCAAAATGTGTTGGAAAATGTATGACCATGATGTATTTTGTCCAAACAATTCAAATTCCATCATAAAATGAACATGTGATATTGCGCCAAATTTCCCAAAATACCTAAGGCTATAGTCTTACCTTCGTGTGCGTTTTTTGACCGTTCATAAATTCCCTTAATATTCACCCCAAGGCATCAAAATGTGTTGGAAAATGTATGACCATGATGTATTTTGTCCAAACAATTCAAATTCCATCATAAAATGAACATGTGATATTGCGCCAAATTTCCCAAAATACCTAAGGCTATAGTCTTACCTTCGTGTGCGTTTTTTGACCGTTCATAAATTCCCTTAATATTCACCCCAAGGCATCAAAATGTGTTGGAAAATGTATGACCATGATGTATTTTGTCCAAACAATTCAAATTCCATCATAAAATGAACATGTGATATTGCGCCAAATTTCCCAAAATACCTAAGGCTATAGTCTTACCTTCGTGTGCGTTTTTTGACCGTTCATAAATTCCCTTAATATTCACCCCAAGGCATCAAAATGTGTTGGAAAATGTATGACCATGATGTATTTTGTCCAAACAATTCAAATTCCATCATAAAATGAACATGTGATATTGCGCCAAATTTCCCAAAATACCTAAGGCTATAGTCTTACCTTCGTGTGCGTTTTTTGACCGTTCATAAATTCCCTTAATATTCACCCCAAGGCATCAAAATGTGTTGGAAAATGTATGACCATGATGTATTTTGTCCAAACAATTCAAATTCCATCATAAAATGAACATGTGATATTGCGCCAAATTTCCCAAAATACCTAAGGCTATAGTCTTACCTTCGTGTGCGTTTTTTGACCGTTCATAAATTCCCTTAATATTCACCCCAAGGCATCAAAATGTGTTGGAAAATGTATGACCATGATGTATTTTGTCCAAAACAATTCAAATTCCATCATAAAATGAACATGTGATATTGCGCCAAATTTCCCAAAATACCTAAGGCTATAGTCTTACCTTCGTGTGCGTTTTTTGACCGTTCCTAAATTCCCTTAATATTCACCCCAAGGCATCAAAATGTGTTGGAAAATGTATGACCATGATGTATTTTGTCCAAACAATTCAAATTCCATCATAAAATGAACATGTGATATTGCGCCAAATTTCCCAAAATACCTAAGGCTATAGTCTTACCTTCGTGTGCGTTTTTTGACCGTTCCTAAATTCCCTTAATATTCACCCCAAGGCATCAAAATGTGTTGGAAAATGTATGACCATGATGTATTTTGTCCAAACAATTCAAATTCCATCATAAAATGAACATGTGATATTGCGCCAAATTTCCCAAAATACCTAAGGCTATAGTCTTACCTTCGTGTGCGTTTTTTGACCGTTCATAAATTCCCTTAATATTCACCCCAAGGCATCAAAATGTGTTGGAAAATGTATGACCATGATGTATTTTGTCCAAAACAATTCAAATTCCATCATAAAATGAACATGTGATATTGCGCCAAATTTCCCAAAATACCTAAGGCTATAGTCTTACCTTCGTGTGCGTTTTTTGACCGTTCCTAAATTCCCTTAATATTCACCCCAAGGCATCAAAATGTGTTGGAAAATGTATGACCATGATGTATTTTGTCCAAACAATTCAAATTCCATCATAAAATGAACATGTGATATTGCGCCAAATTTCCCAAAATACCTAAGGCTATAGTCTTACCTTCGTGTGCGTTTTTTGACCGTTCCTAAATTCCCTTAATATTCACCCCAAGGCATCAAAATGTGTTGGAAAATGTATGACCATGATGTATTTTGTCCAAACAATTCAAATTCCATCATAAAATGAACATGTGATATTGCGCCAAATTTCCCAAAATACCTAAGGCTATAGTCTTACCTTCGTGTGCGTTTTTTGACCGTTCATAAATTCCCTTAATATTCACCCCAAGGCATCAAAATGTGTTGGAAAATGTATGACCATGATGTATTTTGTCCAAACAATTCAAATTCCATCATAAAATGAACATGTGATATTGCGCCAAATTTCCCAAAATACCTAAGGCTATAGTCTTACCTTCGTGTGCGTTTTTTGACCGTTCATAAATTCCCTTAATATTCACCCCAAGGCATCAAAATGTGTTGGAAAACGTATGACCATGATGTATTTTGTCCAAACAATTCAAATTCCATCATAAAATGAACATGTGATATTGCGCCAAATTTCCCAAAATACCTAAGGCTATAGTCTTACCTTCGTGTGCGTTTTTTGACCGTTCATAAATTCCCTTAATATTCACCCCAAGGCATCAAAATGTGTTGGAAAATGTATGACCATGATGTATTTTGTCCAAACAATTCAAATTCCATCATAAAATGAACATGTGATATTGCGCCAAATTTCCCAAAATACCTAAGGCTATAGTCTTACCTTCGTGTGCGTTTTTTGACCGTTCCTAAATTCCCTTAATATTCACCCCAAGGCATCAAAATGTGTTGGAAAATGTATGACCATGATGTATTTTGTCCAAACAATTCAAATTCCATCATAAAATGAACATGTGATATTGCGCCAAATTTCCCAAAATACCTAAGGCTATAGTCTTACCTTCGTGTGCGTTTTTTGACCGTTCATAAATTCCCTTAATATTCACCCCAAGGCATCAAAATGTGTTGGAAAATGTATGACCATGATGTATTTTGTCCAAACAATTCAAATTCCATCATAAAATGAACATGTGATATTGCGCCAAATTTCCCAAAATACCTAAGGCTATAGTCTTACCTTCGTGTGCGTTTTTTGACCGTTCATAAATTCCCTTAATATTCACCCCAAGGCATCAAAATGTGTTGGAAAATGTATGACCATGATGTATTTTGTCCAAACAATTCAAATTCCATCATAAAATGAACATGTGATATTGCGCCAAATTTCCCAAAATACCTAAGGCTATAGTCTTACCTTCGTGTGCGTTTTTTGACCGTTCATAAATTCCCTTAATATTCACCCCAAGGCATCAAAATGTGTTGGAAAATGTATGACCATGATGTATTTTGTCCAAACAATTCAAATTCCATCATAAAATGAACATGTGATATTGCGCCAAATTTCCCAAAATACCTAAGGCTATAGTCTTACCTTCGTGTGCGTTTTTTGACCGTTCCTAAATTCCCTTAATATTCACCCCAAGGCATCAAAATGTGTTGGAAAATGTATGACCATGATGTATTTTGTCCAAACAATTCAAATTCCATCATAAAATGAACATGTGATATTGCGCCAAATTTCCCAAAATACCTAAGGCTATAGTCTTACCTTCGTGTGCGTTTTTTGACCGTTCATAAATTCCCTTAATATTCACCCCAAGGCATCAAAATGTGTTGGAAAATGTATGACCATGATGTATTTTGTCCAAACAATTCAAATTCCATCATAAAATGAACATGTGATATTGCGCCAAATTTCCCAAAATACCTAAGGCTATAGTCTTACCTTCGTGTGCGTTTTTTGACCGTTCATAAATTCCCTTAATATTCACCCCAAGGCATCAAAATGTGTTGGAAAATGTATGACCATGATGTATTTTGTCCAAACAATTCAAATTCCATCATAAAATGAACATGTGATATTGCGCCAAATTTCCCAAAATACCTAAGGCTATAGTCTTACCTTCGTGTGCGTTTTTTGACCGTTCCTAAATTCCCTTAATATTCACCCCAAGGCATCAAAATGTGTTGGAAAATGTATGACCATGATGTATTTTGTCCAAACAATTCAAATTCCATCATAAAATGAACATGTGATATTGCGCCAAATTTCCCAAAATACCTAAGGCTATAGTCTTACCTTCGTGTGCGTTTTTTGACCGTTCCTAAATTCCCTTAATATTCACCCCAAGGCATCAAAATGTGTTGGAAAATGTATGACCATGATGTATTTTGTCCAAAACAATTCAAATTCCATCATAAAATGAACATGTGATATTGCGCCAAATTTCCCAAAATACCTAAGGCTATAGTCTTACCTTCGTGTGCGTTTTTTGACCGTTCATAAATTCCCTTAATATTCACCCCAAGGCATCAAAATGTGTTGGAAAATGTATGACCATGATGTATTTTGTCCAAACAATTCAAATTCCATCATAAAATGAACATGTGATATTGCGCCAAATTTCCCAAAATACCTAAGGCTATAGTCTTACCTTCGTGTGCGTTTTTTGACCGTTCCTAAATTCCCTTAATATTCACCCCAAGGCATCAAAATGTGTTGGAAAATGTATGACCATGATGTATTTTGTCCAAACAATTCAAATTCCATCATAAAATGAACATGTGATATTGCGCCAAATTTCCCAAAATACCTAAGGCTATAGTCTTACCTTCGTGTGCGTTTTTTGACCGTTCATAAATTCCCTTAATATTCACCCCAAGGCATCAAAATGTGTTGGAAAATGTATGACCATGATGTATTTTGTCCAAACAATTCAAATTCCATCATAAAATGAACATGTGATATTGCGCCAAATTTCCCAAAATACCTAAGGCTATAGTCTTACCTTCGTGTGCGTTTTTTGACCGTTCCTAAATTCCCTTAATATTCACCCCAAGGCATCAAAATGTGTTGGAAAATGTATGACCATGATGTATTTTGTCCAAAACAATTCAAATTCCATCATAAAATGAACATGTGATATTGCGCCAAATTTCCCAAAATACCTAAGGCTATAGTCTTACCTTCGTGTGCGTTTTTTGACCGTTCCTAAATTCCCTTAATATTCACCCCAAGGCATCAAAATGTGTTGGAAAATGTATGACCATGATGTATTTTGTCCAAACAATTCAAATTCCATCATAAAATGAACATGTGATATTGCGCCAAATTTCCCAAAATACCTAAGGCTATAGTCTTACCTTCGTGTGCGTTTTTTGACCGTTCATAAATTCCCTTAATATTCACCCCAAGGCATCAAAATGTGTTGGAAAATGTATGACCATGATGTATTTTGTCCAAACAATTCAAATTCCATCATAAAATGAACATGTGATATTGCGCCAAATTTCCCAAAATACCTAAGGCTATAGTCTTACCTTCGTGTGCGTTTTTTGACCGTTCCTAAATTCCCTTAATATTCACCCCAAGGCATCAAAATGTGTTGGAAAATGTATGACCATGATGTATTTTGTCCAAACAATTCAAATTCCATCATAAAATGAACATGTGATATTGCGCCAAATTTCCCAAAATACCTAAGGCTATAGTCTTACCTTCGTGTGCGTTTTTTGACCGTTCCTAAATTCCCTTAATATTCACCCCAAGGCATCAAAATGTGTTGGAAAATGTATGACCATGATGTATTTTGTCCAAACAATTCAAATTCCATCATAAAATGAACATGTGATATTGCGCCAAATTTCCCAAAATACCTAAGGCTATAGTCTTACCTTCGTGTGCGTTTTTTGACCGTTCATAAATTCCCTTAATATTCACCCCAAGGCATCAAAATGTGTTGGAAAATGTATGACCATGATGTATTTTGTCCAAAACAATTCAAATTCCATCATAAAATGAACATGTGATATTGCGCCAAATTTCCCAAAATACCTAAGGCTATAGTCTTACCTTCGTGTGCGTTTTTTGACCGTTCATAAATTCCCTTAATATTCACCCCAAGGCATCAAAATGTGTTGGAAAATGTATGACCATGATGTATTTTGTCCAAACAATTCAAATTCCATCATAAAATGAACATGTGATATTGCGCCAAATTTCCCAAAATACCTAAGGCTATAGTCTTACCTTCGTGTGCGTTTTTTGACCGTTCATAAATTCCCTTAATATTCACCCCAAGGCATCAAAATGTGTTGGAAAATGTATGACCATGATGTATTTTGTCCAAACAATTCAAATTCCATCATAAAATGAACATGTGATATTGCGCCAAATTTCCCAAAATACCTAAGGCTATAGTCTTACCTTCGTGTGCGTTTTTTGACCGTTCATAAATTCCCTTAATATTCACCCCAAGGCATCAAAATGTGTTGGAAAATGTATGACCATGATGTATTTTGTCCAAACAATTCAAATTCCATCATAAAATGAACATGTGATATTGCGCCAAATTTCCCAAAATACCTAAGGCTATAGTCTTACCTTCGTGTGCGTTTTTTGACCGTTCATAAATTCCCTTAATATTCACCCCAAGGCATCAAAATGTGTTGGAAAATGTATGACCATGATGTATTTTGTCCAAACAATTCAAATTCCATCATAAAATGAACATGTGATATTGCGCCAAATTTCCCAAAATACCTAAGGCTATAGTCTTACCTTCGTGTGCGTTTTTTGACCGTTCCTAAATTCCCTTAATATTCACCCCAAGGCATCAAAATGTGTTGGAAAATGTATGACCATGATGTATTTTGTCCAAACAATTCAAATTCCATCATAAAATGAACATGTGATATTGCGCCAAATTTCCCAAAATACCTAAGGCTATAGTCTTACCTTCGTGTGCGTTTTTTGACCGTTCCTAAATTCCCTTAATATTCACCCCAAGGCATCAAAATGTGTTGGAAAATGTATGACCATGATGTATTTTGTCCAAACAATTCAAATTCCATCATAAAATGAACATGTGATATTGCGCCAAATTTCCCAAAATACCTAAGGCTATAGTCTTACCTTCGTGTGCGTTTTTTGACCGTTCATAAATTCCCTTAATATTCACCCCAAGGCATCAAAATGTGTTGGAAAATGTATGACCATGATGTATTTTGTCCAAACAATTCAAATTCCATCATAAAATGAACATGTGATATTGCGCCAAATTTCCCAAAATACCTAAGGCTATAGTCTTACCTTCGTGTGCGTTTTTTGACCGTTCCTAAATTCCCTTAATATTCACCCCAAGGCATCAAAATGTGTTGGAAAACGTATGACCATGATGTATTTTGTCCAAACAATTCAAATTCCATCATAAAATGAACATGTGATATTGCGCCAAATTTCCCAAAATACCTAAGGCTATAGTCTTACCTTCGTGTGCGTTTTTTGACCGTTCCTAAATTCCCTTAATATTCACCCCAAGGCATCAAAATGTGTTGGAAAATGTATGACCATGATGTATTTTGTCCAAACAATTCAAATTCCATCATAAAATGAACATGTGATATTGCGCCAAATTTCCCAAAATACCTAAGGCTATAGTCTTACCTTCGTGTGCGTTTTTTGACCGTTCCTAAATTCCCTTAATATTCACCCCAAGGCATCAAAATGTGTTGGAAAATGTATGACCATGATGTATTTTGTCCAAACAATTCAAATTCCATCATAAAATGAACATGTGATATTGCGCCAAATTTCCCAAAATACCTAAGGCTATAGTCTTACCTTCGTGTGCGTTTTTTGACCGTTCATAAATTCCCTTAATATTCACCCCAAGGCATCAAAATGTGTTGGAAAATGTATGACCATGATGTATTTTGTCCAAACAATTCAAATTCCATCATAAAATGAACATGTGATATTGCGCCAAATTTCCCAAAATACCTAAGGCTATAGTCTTACCTTCGTGTGCGTTTTTTGACCGTTCATAAATTCCCTTAATATTCACCCCAAGGCATCAAAATGTGTTGGAAAATGTATGACCATGATGTATTTTGTCCAAACAATTCAAATTCCATCATAAAATGAACATGTGATATTGCGCCAAATTTCCCAAAATACCTAAGGCTATAGTCTTACCTTCGTGTGCGTTTTTTGACCGTTCATAAATTCCCTTAATATTCACCCCAAGGCATCAAAATGTGTTGGAAAATGTATGACCATGATGTATTTTGTCCAAACAATTCAAATTCCATCATAAAATGAACATGTGATATTGCGCCAAATTTCCCAAAATACCTAAGGCTATAGTCTTACCTTCGTGTGCGTTTTTTGACCGTTCATAAATTCCCTTAATATTCACCCCAAGGCATCAAAATGTGTTGGAAAATGTATGACCATGATGTATTTTGTCCAAACAATTCAAATTCCATCATAAAATGAACATGTGATATTGCGCCAAATTTCCCAAAATACCTAAGGCTATAGTCTTACCTTCGTGTGCGTTTTTTGACCGTTCATAAATTCCCTTAATATTCACCCCAAGGCATCAAAATGTGTTGGAAAATGTATGACCATGATGTATTTTGTCCAAAACAATTCAAATTCCATCATAAAATGAACATGTGATATTGCGCCAAATTTCCCAAAATACCTAAGGCTATAGTCTTACCTTCGTGTGCGTTTTTTGACCGTTCCTAAATTCCCTTAATATTCACCCCAAGGCATCAAAATGTGTTGGAAAATGTATGACCATGATGTATTTTGTCCAAACAATTCAAATTCCATCATAAAATGAACATGTGATATTGCGCCAAATTTCCCAAAATACCTAAGGCTATAGTCTTACCTTCGTGTGCGTTTTTTGACCGTTCCTAAATTCCCTTAATATTCACCCCAAGGCATCAAAATGTGTTGGAAAATGTATGACCATGATGTATTTTGTCCAAACAATTCAAATTCCATCATAAAATGAACATGTGATATTGCGCCAAATTTCCCAAAATACCTAAGGCTATAGTCTTACCTTCGTGTGCGTTTTTTGACCGTTCCTAAATTCCCTTAATATTCACCCCAAGGCATCAAAATGTGTTGGAAAATGTATGACCATGATGTATTTTGTCCAAACAATTCAAATTCCATCATAAAATGAACATGTGATATTGCGCCAAATTTCCCAAAATACCTAAGGCTATAGTCTTACCTTCGTGTGCGTTTTTTGACCGTTCATAAATTCCCTTAATATTCACCCCAAGGCATCAAAATGTGTTGGAAAATGTATGACCATGATGTATTTTGTCCAAAACAATTCAAATTCCATCATAAAATGAACATGTGATATTGCGCCAAATTTCCCAAAATACCTAAGGCTATAGTCTTACCTTCGTGTGCGTTTTTTGACCGTTCATAAATTCCCTTAATATTCACCCCAAGGCATCAAAATGTGTTGGAAAATGTATGACCATGATGTATTTTGTCCAAACAATTCAAATTCCATCATAAAATGAACATGTGATATTGCGCCAAATTTCCCAAAATACCTAAGGCTATAGTCTTACCTTCGTGTGCGTTTTTTGACCGTTCATAAATTCCCTTAATATTCACCCCAAGGCATCAAAATGTGTTGGAAAATGTATGACCATGATGTATTTTGTCCAAACAATTCAAATTCCATCATAAAATGAACATGTGATATTGCGCCAAATTTCCCAAAATACCTAAGGCTATAGTCTTACCTTCGTGTGCGTTTTTTGACCGTTCATAAATTCCCTTAATATTCACCCCAAGGCATCAAAATGTGTTGGAAAATGTATGACCATGATGTATTTTGTCCAAACAATTCAAATTCCATCATAAAATGAACATGTGATATTGCGCCAAATTTCCCAAAATACCTAAGGCTATAGTCTTACCTTCGTGTGCGTTTTTTGACCGTTCCTAAATTCCCTTAATATTCACCCCAAGGCATCAAAATGTGTTGGAAAACGTATGACCATGATGTATTTTGTCCAAACAATTCAAATTCCATCATAAAATGAACATGTGATATTGCGCCAAATTTCCCAAAATACCTAAGGCTATAGTCTTACCTTCGTGTGCGTTTTTTGACCGTTCCTAAATTCCCTTAATATTCACCCCAAGGCATCAAAATGTGTTGGAAAATGTATGACCATGATGTATTTTGTCCAAACAATTCAAATTCCATCATAAAATGAACATGTGATATTGCGCCAAATTTCCCAAAATACCTAAGGCTATAGTCTTACCTTCGTGTGCGTTTTTTGACCGTTCATAAATTCCCTTAATATTCACCCCAAGGCATCAAAATGTGTTGGAAAATGTATGACCATGATGTATTTTGTCCAAACAATTCAAATTCCATCATAAAATGAACATGTGATATTGCGCCAAATTTCCCAAAATACCTAAGGCTATAGTCTTACCTTCGTGTGCGTTTTTTGACCGTTCCTAAATTCCCTTAATATTCACCCCAAGGCATCAAAATGTGTTGGAAAATGTATGACCATGATGTATTTTGTCCAAACAATTCAAATTCCATCATAAAATGAACATGTGATATTGCGCCAAATTTCCCAAAATACCTAAGGCTATAGTCTTACCTTCGTGTGCGTTTTTTGACCGTTCCTAAATTCCCTTAATATTCACCCCAAGGCATCAAAATGTGTTGGAAAATGTATGACCATGATGTATTTTGTCCAAACAATTCAAATTCCATCATAAAATGAACATGTGATATTGCGCCAAATTTCCCAAAATACCTAAGGCTATAGTCTTACCTTCGTGTGCGTTTTTTGACCGTTCCTAAATTCCCTTAATATTCACCCCAAGGCATCAAAATGTGTTGGAAAATGTATGACCATGATGTATTTTGTCCAAACAATTCAAATTCCATCATAAAATGAACATGTGATATTGCGCCAAATTTCCCAAAATACCTAAGGCTATAGTCTTACCTTCGTGTGCGTTTTTTGACCGTTCATAAATTCCCTTAATATTCACCCCAAGGCATCAAAATGTGTTGGAAAATGTATGACCATGATGTATTTTGTCCAAACAATTCAAATTCCATCATAAAATGAACATGTGATATTGCGCCAAATTTCCCAAAATACCTAAGGCTATAGTCTTACCTTCGTGTGCGTTTTTTGACCGTTCCTAAATTCCCTTAATATTCACCCCAAGGCATCAAAATGTGTTGGAAAATGTATGACCATGATGTATTTTGTCCAAACAATTCAAATTCCATCATAAAATGAACATGTGATATTGCGCCAAATTTCCCAAAATACCTAAGGCTATAGTCTTACCTTCGTGTGCGTTTTTTGACCGTTCATAAATTCCCTTAATATTCACCCCAAGGCATCAAAATGTGTTGGAAAATGTATGACCATGATGTATTTTGTCCAAACAATTCAAATTCCATCATAAAATGAACATGTGATATTGCGCCAAATTTCCCAAAATACCTAAGGCTATAGTCTTACCTTCGTGTGCGTTTTTTGACCGTTCATAAATTCCCTTAATATTCACCCCAAGGCATCAAAATGTGTTGGAAAATGTATGACCATGATGTATTTTGTCCAAACAATTCAAATTCCATCATAAAATGAACATGTGATATTGCGCCAAATTTCCCAAAATACCTAAGGCTATAGTCTTACCTTCGTGTGCGTTTTTTGACCGTTCCTAAATTCCCTTAATATTCACCCCAAGGCATCAAAATGTGTTGGAAAATGTATGACCATGATGTATTTTGTCCAAACAATTCAAATTCCATCATAAAATGAACATGTGATATTGCGCCAAATTTCCCAAAATACCTAAGGCTATAGTCTTACCTTCGTGTGCGTTTTTTGACCGTTCATAAATTCCCTTAATATTCACCCCAAGGCATCAAAATGTGTTGGAAAATGTATGACCATGATGTATTTTGTCCAAACAATTCAAATTCCATCATAAAATGAACATGTGATATTGCGCCAAATTTCCCAAAATACCTAAGGCTATAGTCTTACCTTCGTGTGCGTTTTTTGACCGTTCATAAATTCCCTTAATATTCACCCCAAGGCATCAAAATGTGTTGGAAAATGTATGACCATGATGTATTTTGTCCAAACAATTCAAATTCCATCATAAAATGAACATGTGATATTGCGCCAAATTTCCCAAAATACCTAAGGCTATAGTCTTACCTTCGTGTGCGTTTTTTGACCGTTCCTAAATTCCCTTAATATTCACCCCAAGGCATCAAAATGTGTTGGAAAATGTATGACCATGATGTATTTTGTCCAAACAATTCAAATTCCATCATAAAATGAACATGTGATATTGCGCCAAATTTCCCAAAATACCTAAGGCTATAGTCTTACCTTCGTGTGCGTTTTTTGACCGTTCATAAATTCCCTTAATATTCACCCCAAGGCATCAAAATGTGTTGGAAAATGTATGACCATGATGTATTTTGTCCAAAACAATTCAAATTCCATCATAAAATGAACATGTGATATTGCGCCAAATTTCCCAAAATACCTAAGGCTATAGTCTTACCTTCGTGTGCGTTTTTTGACCGTTCCTAAATTCCCTTAATATTCACCCCAAGGCATCAAAATGTGTTGGAAAATGTATGACCATGATGTATTTTGTCCAAACAATTCAAATTCCATCATAAAATGAACATGTGATATTGCGCCAAATTTCCCAAAATACCTAAGGCTATAGTCTTACCTTCGTGTGCGTTTTTTGACCGTTCCTAAATTCCCTTAATATTCACCCCAAGGCATCAAAATGTGTTGGAAAATGTATGACCATGATGTATTTTGTCCAAACAATTCAAATTCCATCATAAAATGAACATGTGATATTGCGCCAAATTTCCCAAAATACCTAAGGCTATAGTCTTACCTTCGTGTGCGTTTTTTGACCGTTCCTAAATTCCCTTAATATTCACCCCAAGGCATCAAAATGTGTTGGAAAATGTATGACCATGATGTATTTTGTCCAAACAATTCAAATTCCATCATAAAATGGACATGTGATATTGCGCCAAATTTCCCAAAATACCTAAGGCTATAGTCTTACCTTCGTGTGCGTTTTTTGACCGTTCCTAAATTCCCTTAATATTCACCCCAAGGCATCAAAATGTGTTGGAAAATGTATGACCATGATGTATTTTGTCCAAACAATTCAAATTCCATCATAAAATGAACATGTGATATTGCGCCAAATTTCCCAAAATACCTAAGGCTATAGTCTTACCTTCGTGTGCGTTTTTTGACCGTTCATAAATTCCCTTAATATTCACCCCAAGGCATCAAAATGTGTTGGAAAATGTATGACCATGATGTATTTTGTCCAAACAATTCAAATTCCATCATAAAATGAACATGTGATATTGCGCCAAATTTCCCAAAATACCTAAGGCTATAGTCTTACCTTCGTGTGCGTTTTTTGACCGTTCATAAATTCCCTTAATATTCACCCCAAGGCATCAAAATGTGTTGGAAAATGTATGACCATGATGTATTTTGTCCAAACAATTCAAATTCCATCATAAAATGAACATGTGATATTGCGCCAAATTTCCCAAAATACCTAAGGCTATAGTCTTACCTTCGTGTGCGTTTTTTGACCGTTCATAAATTCCCTTAATATTCACCCCAAGGCATCAAAATGTGTTGGAAAATGTATGACCATGATGTATTTTGTCCAAACAATTCAAATTCCATCATAAAATGAACATGTGATATTGCGCCAAATTTCCCAAAATACCTAAGGCTATAGTCTTACCTTCGTGTGCGTTTTTTGACCGTTCATAAATTCCCTTAATATTCACCCCAAGGCATCAAAATGTGTTGGAAAATGTATGACCATGATGTATTTTGTCCAAACAATTCAAATTCCATCATAAAATGAACATGTGATATTGCGCCAAATTTCCCAAAATACCTAAGGCTATAGTCTTACCTTCGTGTGCGTTTTTTGACCGTTCCTAAATTCCCTTAATATTCACCCCAAGGCATCAAAATGTGTTGGAAAATGTATGACCATGATGTATTTTGTCCAAACAATTCAAATTCCATCATAAAATGAACATGTGATATTGCGCCAAATTTCCCAAAATACCTAAGGCTATAGTCTTACCTTCGTGTGCGTTTTTTGACCGTTCATAAATTCCCTTAATATTCACCCCAAGGCATCAAAATGTGTTGGAAAATGTATGACCATGATGTATTTTGTCCAAACAATTCAAATTCCATCATAAAATGAACATGTGATATTGCGCCAAATTTCCCAAAATACCTAAGGCTATAGTCTTACCTTCGTGTGCGTTTTTTG
This sequence comes from Colossoma macropomum, assembly GCF_904425465.1. Classification (NCBI taxonomy): domain Eukaryota; kingdom Metazoa; phylum Chordata; class Actinopteri; order Characiformes; family Serrasalmidae; genus Colossoma; species Colossoma macropomum. The sequence continues at coordinate 38,811 of NW_023494959.1, forward strand.
ACCGTTCCTAAATTCCCTTAATATTCACCCCAAGGCATCAAAATGTGTTGGAAAATGTATGACCATGATGTATTTTGTCCAAACAATTCAAATTCCATCATAAAATGAACATGTGATATTGCGCCAAATTTCCCAAAATACCTAAGGCTATAGTCTTACCTTCGTGTGCGTTTTTTGACCGTTCCTAAATTCCCTTAATATTCACCCCAAGGCATCAAAATGTGTTGGAAAACGTATGACCATGATGTATTTTGTCCAAACAATTCAAATTCCATCATAAAATGAACATGTGATATTGCGCCAAATTTCCCAAAATACCTAAGGCTATAGTCTTACCTTCGTGTGCGTTTTTTGACCGTTCATAAATTCCCTTAATATTCACCCCAAGGCATCAAAATGTGTTGGAAAATGTATGACCATGATGTATTTTGTCCAAACAATTCAAATTCCATCATAAAATGAACATGTGATATTGCGCCAAATTTCCCAAAATACCTAAGGCTATAGTCTTACCTTCGTGTGCGTTTTTTGACCGTTCATAAATTCCCTTAATATTCACCCCAAGGCATCAAAATGTGTTGGAAAACGTATGACCATGATGTATTTTGTCCAAACAATTCAAATTCCATCATAAAATGAACATGTGATATTGCGCCAAATTTCCCAAAATACCTAAGGCTATAGTCTTACCTTCGTGTGCGTTTTTTGACCGTTCATAAATTCCCTTAATATTCACCCCAAGGCATCAAAATGTGTTGGAAAATGTATGACCATGATGTATTTTGTCCAAACAATTCAAATTCCATCATAAAATGAACATGTGATATTGCGCCAAATTTCCCAAAATACCTAAGGCTATAGTCTTACCTTCGTGTGCGTTTTTTGACCGTTCATAAATTCCCTTAATATTCACCCCAAGGCATCAAAATGTGTTGGAAAATGTATGACCATGATGTATTTTGTCCAAACAATTCAAATTCCATCATAAAATGAACATGTGATATTGCGCCAAATTTCCCAAAATACCTAAGGCTATAGTCTTACCTTCGTGTGCGTTTTTTGACCGTTCATAAATTCCCTTAATATTCACCCCAAGGCATCAAAATGTGTTGGAAAATGTATGACCATGATGTATTTTGTCCAAACAATTCAAATTCCATCATAAAATGAACATGTGATATTCGCCAAATTTCCCAAAATACCTAAGGCTATAGTCTTACCTTCGTGTGCGTTTTTTGACCGTTCATAAATTCCCTTAATATTCACCCCAAGGCATCAAAATGTGTTGGAAAATGTATGACCATGATGTATTTTGTCCAAACAATTCAAATTCCATCATAAAATGAACATGTGATATTGCGCCAAATTTCCCAAAATACCTAAGGCTATAGTCTTACCTTCGTGTGCGTTTTTTGACCGTTCATAAATTCCCTTAATATTCACCCCAAGGCATCAAAATGTGTTGGAAAATGTATGACCATGATGTATTTTGTCCAAACAATTCAAATTCCATCATAAAATGAACATGTGATATTGCGCCAAATTTCCCAAAATACCTAAGGCTATAGTCTTACCTTCGTGTGCGTTTTTTGACCGTTCATAAATTCCCTTAATATTCACCCCAAGGCATCAAAATGTGTTGGAAAACGTATGACCATGATGTATTTTGTCCAAAACAATTCAAATTCCATCATAAAATGAACATGTGATATTGCGCCAAATTTCCCAAAATACCTAAGGCTATAGTCTTACCTTCGTGTGCGTTTTTTGACCGTTCCTAAATTCCCTTAATATTCACCCCAAGGCATCAAAATGTGTTGGAAAATGTATGACCATGATGTATTTTGTCCAAACAATTCAAATTCCATCATAAAATGAACATGTGATATTGCGCCAAATTTCCCAAAATACCTAAGGCTATAGTCTTACCTTCGTGTGCGTTTTTTGACCGTTCATAAATTCCCTTAATATTCACCCCAAGGCATCAAAATGTGTTGGAAAATGTATGACCATGATGTATTTTGTCCAAAACAATTCAAATTCCATCATAAAATGAACATGTGATATTGCGCCAAATTTCCCAAAATACCTAAGGCTATAGTCTTACCTTCGTGTGCGTTTTTTGACCGTTCATAAATTCCCTTAATATTCACCCCAAGGCATCAAAATGTGTTGGAAAATGTATGACCATGATGTATTTTGTCCAAACAATTCAAATTCCATCATAAAATGAACATGTGATATTGCGCCAAATTTCCCAAAATACCTAAGGCTATAGTCTTACCTTCGTGTGCGTTTTTTGACCGTTCCTAAATTCCCTTAATATTCACCCCAAGGCATCAAAATGTGTTGGAAAATGTATGACCATGATGTATTTTGTCCAAACAATTCAAATTCCATCATAAAATGAACATGTGATATTGCGCCAAATTTCCCAAAATACCTAAGGCTATAGTCTTACCTTCGTGTGCGTTTTTTGACCGTTCCTAAATTCCCTTAATATTCACCCCAAGGCATCAAAATGTGTTGGAAAATGTATGACCATGATGTATTTTGTCCAAACAATTCAAATTCCATCATAAAATGAACATGTGATATTGCGCCAAATTTCCCAAAATACCTAAGGCTATAGTCTTACCTTCGTGTGCGTTTTTTGACCGTTCCTAAATTCCCTTAATATTCACCCCAAGGCATCAAAATGTGTTGGAAAATGTATGACCATGATGTATTTTGTCCAAACAATTCAAATTCCATCATAAAATGAACATGTGATATTGCGCCAAATTTCCCAAAATACCTAAGGCTATAGTCTTACCTTCGTGTGCGTTTTTTGACCGTTCATAAATTCCCTTAATATTCACCCCAAGGCATCAAAATGTGTTGGAAAATGTATGACCATGATGTATTTTGTCCAAACAATTCAAATTCCATCATAAAATGAACATGTGATATTGTCGCCAAATTTCCCAAAATACCTAAGGCTATAGTCTTACCTTCGTGTGCGTTTTTTGACCGTTCATAAATTCCCTTAATATTCACCCCAAGGCATCAAAATGTGTTGGAAAATGTATGACCATGATGTATTTTGTCCAAACAATTCAAATTCCATCATAAAATGAACATGTGATATTGCGCCAAATTTCCCAAAATACCTAAGGCTATAGTCTTACCTTCGTGTGCGTTTTTTGACCGTTCCTAAATTCCCTTAATATTCACCCCAAGGCATCAAAATGTGTTGGAAAATGTATGACCATGATGTATTTTGTCCAAACAATTCAAATTCCATCATAAAATGAACATGTGATATTGCGCCAAATTTCCCAAAATACCTAAGGCTATAGTCTTACCTTCGTGTGCGTTTTTTGACCGTTCATAAATTCCCTTAATATTCACCCCAAGGCATCAAAATGTGTTGGAAAATGTATGACCATGATGTATTTTGTCCAAACAATTCAAATTCCATCATAAAATGAACATGTGATATTGCGCCAAATTTCCCAAAATACCTAAGGCTATAGTCTTACCTTCGTGTGCGTTTTTTGACCGTTCCTAAATTCCCTTAATATTCACCCCAAGGCATCAAAATGTGTTGGAAAATGTATGACCATGATGTATTTTGTCCAAACAATTCAAATTCCATCATAAAATGAACATGTGATATTGCGCCAAATTTCCCAAAATACCTAAGGCTATAGTCTTACCTTCGTGTGCGTTTTTTGACCGTTCATAAATTCCCTTAATATTCACCCCAAGGCATCAAAATGTGTTGGAAAATGTATGACCATGATGTATTTTGTCCAAACAATTCAAATTCCATCATAAAATGAACATGTGATATTGCGCCAAATTTCCCAAAATACCTAAGGCTATAGTCTTACCTTCGTGTGCGTTTTTTGACCGTTCATAAATTCCCTTAATATTCACCCCAAGGCATCAAAATGTGTTGGAAAACGTATGACCATGATGTATTTTGTCCAAACAATTCAAATTCCATCATAAAATGAACATGTGATATTGCGCCAAATTTCCCAAAATACCTAAGGCTATAGTCTTACCTTCGTGTGCGTTTTTTGACCGTTCCTAAATTCCCTTAATATTCACCCCAAGGCATCAAAATGTGTTGGAAAATGTATGACCATGATGTATTTTGTCCAAACAATTCAAATTCCATCATAAAATGAACATGTGATATTGCGCCAAATTTCCCAAAATACCTAAGGCTATAGTCTTACCTTCGTGTGCGTTTTTTGACCGTTCATAAATTCCCTTAATATTCACCCCAAGGCATCAAAATGTGTTGGAAAATGTATGACCATGATGTATTTTGTCCAAACAATTCAAATTCCATCATAAAATGAACATGTGATATTGCGCCAAATTTCCCAAAATACCTAAGGCTATAGTCTTACCTTCGTGTGCGTTTTTTGACCGTTCATAAATTCCCTTAATATTCACCCCAAGGCATCAAAATGTGTTGGAAAATGTATGACCATGATGTATTTTGTCCAAACAATTCAAATTCCATCATAAAATGAACATGTGATATTGCGCCAAATTTCCCAAAATACCTAAGGCTATAGTCTTACCTTCGTGTGCGTTTTTTGACCGTTCATAAATTCCCTTAATATTCACCCCAAGGCATCAAAATGTGTTGGAAAATGTATGACCATGATGTATTTTGTCCAAAAAATTCAAATTCCATCATAAAATGAACATGTGATATTGCGCCAAATTTCCCAAAATACCTAAGGCTATAGTCTTACCTTCGTGTGCGTTTTTTGACCGTTCATAAATTCCCTTAATATTCACCCCAAGGCATCAAAATGTGTTGGAAAATGTATGACCATGATGTATTTTGTCCAAACAATTCAAATTCCATCATAAAATGAACATGTGATATTGCGCCAAATTTCCCAAAATACCTAAGGCTATAGTCTTACCTTCGTGTGCGTTTTTTGACCGTTCCTAAATTCCCTTAATATTCACCCCAAGGCATCAAAATGTGTTGGAAAATGTATGACCATGATGTATTTTGTCCAAACAATTCAAATTCCATCATAAAATGAACATGTGATATTGCGCCAAATTTCCCAAAATACCTAAGGCTATAGTCTTACCTTCGTGTGCGTTTTTTGACCGTTCATAAATTCCCTTAATATTCACCCCAAGGCATCAAAATGTGTTGGAAAATGTATGACCATGATGTATTTTGTCCAAACAATTCAAATTCCATCATAAAATGAACATGTGATATTGCGCCAAATTTCCCAAAATACCTAAGGCTATAGTCTTACCTTCGTGTGCGTTTTTTGACCGTTCATAAATTCCCTTAATATTCACCCCAAGGCATCAAAATGTGTTGGAAAATGTATGACCATGATGTATTTTGTCCAAACAATTCAAATTCCATCATAAAATGAACATGTGATATTGCGCCAAATTTCCCAAAATACCTAAGGCTATAGTCTTACCTTCGTGTGCGTTTTTTGACCGTTCCTAAATTCCCTTAATATTCACCCCAAGGCATCAAAATGTGTTGGAAAATGTATGACCATGATGTATTTTGTCCAAACAATTCAAATTCCATCATAAAATGAACATGTGATATTGCGCCAAATTTCCCAAAATACCTAAGGCTATAGTCTTACCTTCGTGTGCGTTTTTTGACCGTTCCTAAATTCCCTTAATATTCACCCCAAGGCATCAAAATGTGTTGGAAAATGTATGACCATGATGTATTTTGTCCAAACAATTCAAATTCCATCATAAAATGAACATGTGATATTGCGCCAAATTTCCCAAAATACCTAAGGCTATAGTCTTACCTTCGTGTGCGTTTTTTGACCGTTCCTAAATTCCCTTAATATTCACCCCAAGGCATCAAAATGTGTTGGAAAATGTATGACCATGATGTATTTTGTCCAAACAATTCAAATTCCATCATAAAATGAACATGTGATATTGCGCCAAATTTCCCAAAATACCTAAGGCTATAGTCTTACCTTCGTGTGCGTTTTTTGACCGTTCATAAATTCCCTTAATATTCACCCCAAGGCATCAAAATGTGTTGGAAAATGTATGACCATGATGTATTTTGTCCAAACAATTCAAATTCCATCATAAAATGAACATGTGATATTGCGCCAAATTTCCCAAAATACCTAAGGCTATAGTCTTACCTTCGTGTGCGTTTTTTGACCGTTCATAAATTCCCTTAATATTCACCCCAAGGCATCAAAATGTGTTGGAAAATGTATGACCATGATGTATTTTGTCCAAACAATTCAAATTCCATCATAAAATGGACATGTGATATTGCGCCAAATTTCCCAAAATACCTAAGGCTATAGTCTTACCTTCGTGTGCGTTTTTTGACCGTTCATAAATTCCCTTAATATTCACCCCAAGGCATCAAAATGTGTTGGAAAATGTATGACCATGATGTATTTTGTCCAAACAATTCAAATTCCATCATAAAATGAACATGTGATATTGCGCCAAATTTCCCAAAATACCTAAGGCTATAGTCTTACCTTCGTGTGCGTTTTTTGACCGTTCCTAAATTCCCTTAATATTCACCCCAAGGCATCAAAATGTGTTGGAAAATGTATGACCATGATGTATTTTGTCCAAACAATTCAAATTCCATCATAAAATGAACATGTGATATTTCGCCAAATTTCCCAAAATACCTAAGGCTATAGTCTTACCTTCGTGTGCGTTTTTTGACCGTTCATAAATTCCCTTAATATTCACCCCAAGGCATCAAAATGTGTTGGAAAATGTATGACCATGATGTATTTTGTCCAAACAATTCAAATTCCATCATAAAATGAACATGTGATATTGCGCCAAATTTCCCAAAATACCTAAGGCTATAGTCTTACCTTCGTGTGCGTTTTTTGACCGTTCCTAAATTCCCTTAATATTCACCCCAAGGCATCAAAATGTGTTGGAAAACGTATGACCATGATGTATTTTGTCCAAACAATTCAAATTCCATCATAAAATGACATGTGATATTGCGCCAAATTTCCCAAAATACCTAAGGCTATAGTCTTACCTTCGTGTGCGTTTTTTGACCGTTCCTAAATTCCCTTAATATTCACCCCAAGGCATCAAAATGTGTTGGAAAACGTATGACCATGATGTATTTTGTCCAAACAATTCAAATTCCATCATAAAATGAACATGTGATATTGCGCCAAATTTCCCAAAATACCTAAGGCTATAGTCTTACCTTCGTGTGCGTTTTTTGACCGTTCCTAAATTCCCTTAATATTCACCCCAAGGCATCAAAATGTGTTGGAAAACGTATGACCATGATGTATTTTGTCCAAAAAATTCAAATTCCATCATAAAATGAACATTTGATATTGCGCCAAATTTCCCAAAATACCTAAGGCTATAGTCTTACCTTCGTGTGCGTTTTTTGACCGTTCATAAATTCCCTTAATATTCACCCCAAGGCATCAAAATGTGTTGGAAAATGTATGACCATGATGTATTTTGTCCAAAACAATTCAAATTCCATCATAAAATGAACATGTGATGTTTGCGCCAAATTTCCCAAAATACCTAAGGCTATAGTCTTACCTTCGTGTGCGTTTTTTGACCGTTCATAAATTCCCTTAATATTCACCCCAAGGCATCAAAATGTGTTGGAAAATGTATGACCATGATGTATTTTGTCCAAACAATTCAAATTCCATCATAAAATGAACATGTGATATTGCGCCAAATTTCCCAAAATACCTAAGGCTATAGTCTTACCTTCGTGTGCGTTTTTTGACCGTTCCTAAATTCCCTTAATATTCACCCCAAGGCATCAAAATGTGTTGGAAAATGTATGACCATGATGTATTTTGTCCAAAACAATTCAAATTCCATCATAAAATGAACATGTGATATTGCGCCAAATTTCCCAAAATACCTAAGGCTATAGTCTTACCTTCGTGTGCGTTTTTTGACCGTTCATAAATTCCCTTAATATTCACCCCAAGGCATCAAAATGTGTTGGAAAATGTATGACCATGATGTATTTTGTCCAAAACAATTCAAATTCCATCATAAAATGAACATGTGATATTGCGCCAAATTTCCCAAAATACCTAAGGCTATAGTCTTACCTTCGTGTGCGTTTTTTGACCGTTCATAAATTCCCTTAATATTCACCCCAAGGCATCAAAATGTGTTGGAAAATGTATGACCATGATGTATTTTGTCCAAACAATTCAAATTCCATCATAAAATGAACATGTGATATTGCGCCAAATTTCCCAAAATACCTAAGGCTATAGTCTTACCTTCGTGTGCGTTTTTTGACCGTTCCTAAATTCCCTTAATATTCACCCCAAGGCATCAAAATGTGTTGGAAAATGTATGACCATGATGTATTTTGTCCAAACAATTCAAATTCCATCATAAAATGAACATGTGATATTGCGCCAAATTTCCCAAAATACCTAAGGCTATAGTCTTACCTTCGTGTGCGTTTTTTGACCGTTCATAAATTCCCTTAATATTCACCCCAAGGCATCAAAATGTGTTGGAAAATGTATGACCATGATGTATTTTGTCCAAACAATTCAAATTCCATCATAAAATGAACATGTGATATTGCGCCAAATTTCCCAAAATACCTAAGGCTATAGTCTTACCTTCGTGTGCGTTTTTTGACCGTTCATAAATTCCCTTAATATTCACCCCAAGGCATCAAAATGTGTTGGAAAATGTATGACCATGATGTATTTTGTCCAAACAATTCAAATTCCATCATAAAATGAACATGTGATATTGCGCCAAATTTCCCAAAATACCTAAGGCTATAGTCTTACCTTCGTGTGCGTTTTTTGACCGTTCCTAAATTCCCTTAATATTCACCCCAAGGCATCAAAATGTGTTGGAAAATGTATGACCATGATGTATTTTGTCCAAAACAATTCAAATTCCATCATAAAATGAACATGTGATATTGCGCCAAATTTCCCAAAATACCTAAGGCTATAGTCTTACCTTCGTGTGCGTTTTTTGACCGTTCATAAATTCCCTTAATATTCACCCCAAGGCATCAAAATGTGTTGGAAAATGTATGACCATGATGTATTTTGTCCAAACAATTCAAATTCCATCATAAAATGAACATGTGATATTGCGCCAAATTTCCCAAAATACCTAAGGCTATAGTCTTACCTTCGTGTGCGTTTTTTGACCGTTCATAAATTCCCTTAATATTCACCCCAAGGCATCAAAATGTGTTGGAAAATGTATGACCATGATGTATTTTGTCCAAACAATTCAAATTCCATCATAAAATGAACATGTGATATTGCGCCAAATTTCCCAAAATACCTAAGGCTATAGTCTTACCTTCGTGTGCGTTTTTTGACCGTTCCTAAATTCCCTTAATATTCACCCCAAGGCATCAAAATGTGTTGGAAAATGTATGACCATGATGTATTTTGTCCAAACAATTCAAATTCCATCATAAAATGAACATGTGATATTGCGCCAAATTTCCCAAAATACCTAAGGCTATAGTCTTACCTTCGTGTGCGTTTTTTGACCGTTCCTAAATTCCCTTAATATTCACCCCAAGGCATCAAAATGTGTTGGAAAATGTATGACCATGATGTATTTTGTCCAAACAATTCAAATTCCATCATAAAATGAACATGTGATATTGCGCCAAATTTCCCAAAATACCTAAGGCTATAGTCTTACCTTCGTGTGCGTTTTTTGACCGTTCATAAATTCCCTTAATATTCACCCCAAGGCATCAAAATGTGTTGGAAAATGTATGACCATGATGTATTTTGTCCAAACAATTCAAATTCCATCATAAAATGAACATGTGATATTGCGCCAAATTTCCCAAAATACCTAAGGCTATAGTCTTACCTTCGTGTGCGTTTTTTGACCGTTCATAAATTCCCTTAATATTCACCCCAAGGCATCAAAATGTGTTGGAAAACGTATGACCATGATGTATTTTGTCCAAACAATTCAAATTCCATCATAAAATGAACATGTGATATTGCGCCAAATTTCCCAAAATACCTAAGGCTATAGTCTTACCTTCGTGTGCGTTTTTTGACCGTTCCTAAATTCCCTTAATATTCACCCCAAGGCATCAAAATGTGTTGGAAAACGTATGACCATGATGTATTTTGTCCAAAACAATTCAAATTCCATCATAAAATGAACATGTGATATTGCGCCAAATTTCCCAAAATACCTAAGGCTATAGTCTTACCTTCGTGTGCGTTTTTTGACCGTTCATAAATTCCCTTAATATTCACCCCAAGGCATCAAAATGTGTTGGAAAATGTATGACCATGATGTATTTTGTCCAAACAATTCAAATTCCATCATAAAATGAACATGTGATATTGCGCCAAATTTCCCAAAATACCTAAGGCTATAGTCTTACCTTCGTGTGCGTTTTTTGACCGTTCCTAAATTCCCTTAATATTCACCCCAAGGCATCAAAATGTGTTGGAAAATGTATGACCATGATGTATTTTGTCCAAACAATTCAAATTCCATCATAAAATGAACATGTGATATTGCGCCAAATTTCCCAAAATACCTAAGGCTATAGTCTTACCTTCGTGTGCGTTTTTTGACCGTTCCTAAATTCCCTTAATATTCACCCCAAGGCATCAAAATGTGTTGGAAAATGTATGACCATGATGTATTTTGTCCAAACAATTCAAATTCCATCATAAAATGAACATGTGATATTGCGCCAAATTTCCCAAAATACCTAAGGCTATAGTCTTACCTTCGTGTGCGTTTTTTGACCGTTCATAAATTCCCTTAATATTCACCCCAAGGCATCAAAATGTGTTGGAAAACGTATGACCATGATGTATTTTGTCCAAACAATTCAAATTCCATCATAAAATGAACATGTGATATTGCGCCAAATTTCCCAAAATACCTAAGGCTATAGTCTTACCTTCGTGTGCGTTTTTTGACCGTTCATAAATTCCCTTAATATTCACCCCAAGGCATCAAAATGTGTTGGAAAATGTATGACCATGATGTATTTTGTCCAAACAATTCAAATTCCATCATAAAATGGACATGTGATATTGCGCCAAATTTCCCAAAATACCTAAGGCTATAGTCTTACCTTCGTGTGCGTTTTTTGACCGTTCCTAAATTCCCTTAATATTCACCCCAAGGCATCAAAATGTGTTGGAAAATGTATGACCATGATGTATTTTGTCCAAAACAATTCAAATTCCATCATAAAATGAACATGTGATATTGCGCCAAATTTCCCAAAATACCTAAGGCTATAGTCTTACCTTCGTGTGCGTTTTTTGACCGTTCATAAATTCCCTTAATATTCACCCCAAGGCATCAAAATGTGTTGGAAAACGTATGACCATGATGTATTTTGTCCAAACAATTCAAATTCCATCATAAAATGAACATTTGATGTTTCGCCAAATTTCCCAAAATACCTAAGGCTATAGTCTTACCTTCGTGTGCGTTTTTTGACCGTTCATAAATTCCCTTAATATTCACCCCAAGGCATCAAAATGTGTTGGAAAATGTATGACCATGATGTATTTTGTCCAAACAATTCAAATTCCATCATAAAATGAACATGTGATATTGCGCCAAATTTCCCAAAATACCTAAGGCTATAGTCTTACCTTCGTGTGCGTTTTTTGACCGTTCCTAAATTCCCTTAATATTCACCCCAAGGCATCAAAATGTGTTGGAAAATGTATGACCATGATGTATTTTGTCCAAAACAATTCAAATTCCATCATAAAATGAACATGTGATATTGCGCCAAATTTCCCAAAATACCTAAGGCTATAGTCTTACCTTCGTGTGCGTTTTTTGACCGTTCCTAAATTCCCTTAATATTCACCCCAAGGCATCAAAATGTGTTGGAAAATGTATGACCATGATGTATTTTGTCCAAACAATTCAAATTCCATCATAAAATGAACATGTGATATTGCGCCAAATTTCCCAAAATACCTAAGGCTATAGTCTTACCTTCGTGTGCGTTTTTTGACCGTTCATAAATTCCCTTAATATTCACCCCAAGGCATCAAAATGTGTTGGAAAATGTATGACCATGATGTATTTTGTCCAAACAATTCAAATTCCATCATAAAATGAACATGTGATATTGCGCCAAATTTCCCAAAATACCTAAGGCTATAGTCTTACCTTCGTGTGCGTTTTTTGACCGTTCCTAAATTCCCTTAATATTCACCCCAAGGCATCAAAATGTGTTGGAAAACGTATGACCATGATGTATTTTGTCCAAACAATTCAAATTCCATCATAAAATGAACATGTGATATTGCGCCAAATTTCCCAAAATACCTAAGGCTATAGTCTTACCTTCGTGTGCGTTTTTTGACCGTTCATAAATTCCCTTAATATTCACCCCAAGGCATCAAAATGTGTTGGAAAATGTATGACCATGATGTATTTTGTCCAAACAATTCAAATTCCATCATAAAATGAACATGTGATATTGCGCCAAATTTCCCAAAATACCTAAGGCTATAGTCTTACCTTCGTGTGCGTTTTTTGACCGTTCATAAATTCCCTTAATATTCACCCCAAGGCATCAAAATGTGTTGGAAAATGTATGACCATGATGTATTTTGTCCAAACAATTCAAATTCCATCATAAAATGAACATGTGATATTGCGCCAAATTTCCCAAAATACCTAAGGCTATAGTCTTACCTTCGTGTGCGTTTTTTGACCGTTCCTAAATTCCCTTAATATTCACCCCAAGGCATCAAAATGTGTTGGAAAATGTATGACCATGATGTATTTTGTCCAAACAATTCAAATTCCATCATAAAATGAACATGTGATATTGCGCCAAATTTCCCAAAATACCTAAGGCTATAGTCTTACCTTCGTGTGCGTTTTTTGACCGTTCCTAAATTCCCTTAATATTCACCCCAAGGCATCAAAATGTGTTGGAAAATGTATGACCATGATGTATTTTGTCCAAACAATTCAAATTCCATCATAAAATGAACATGTGATATTGCGCCAAATTTCCCAAAATACCTAAGGCTATAGTCTTACCTTCGTGTGCGTTTTTTGACCGTTCATAAATTCCCTTAATATTCACCCCAAGGCATCAAAATGTGTTGGAAAACGTATGACCATGATGTATTTTGTCCAAAACAATTCAAATTCCATCATAAAATGAACATTTGATGTTTGCGCCAAATTTCCCAAAATACCTAAGGCTATAGTCTTACCTTCGTGTGCGTTTTTTGACCGTTCATAAATTCCCTTAATATTCACCCCAAGGCATCAAAATGTGTTGGAAAATGTATGACCATGATGTATTTTGTCCAAAAAATTCAAATTCCATCATAAAATGAACATGTGATATTGCGCCAAATTTCCCAAAATACCTAAGGCTATAGTCTTACCTTCGTGTGCGTTTTTTGACCGTTCATAAATTCCCTTAATATTCACCCCAAGGCATCAAAATGTGTTGGAAAATGTATGACCATGATGTATTTTGTCCAAACAATTCAAATTCCATCATAAAATGGACATGTGATATTGCGCCAAATTTCCCAAAATACCTAAGGCTATAGTCTTACCTTCGTGTGCGTTTTTTGACCGTTCATAAATTCCCTTAATATTCACCCCAAGGCATCAAAATGTGTTGGAAAATGTATGACCATGATGTATTTTGTCCAAACAATTCAAATTCCATCATAAAATGAACATGTGATATTGCGCCAAATTTCCCAAAATACCTAAGGCTATAGTCTTACCTTCGTGTGCGTTTTTTGACCGTTCCTAAATTCCCTTAATATTCACCCCAAGGCATCAAAATGTGTTGGAAAACGTATGACCATGATGTATTTTGTCCAAACAATTCAAATTCCATCATAAAATGAACATGTGATATTGCGCCAAATTTCCCAAAATACATAAGGCTATAGTCTTACCTTCGTGTGCGTTTTTTGACCGTTCCTAAATTCCCTTAATATTCACCCCAAGGCATCAAAATGTGTTGGAAAATGTATGACCATGATGTATTTTGTCCAAACAATTCAAATTCCATCATAAAATGAACATGTGATATTGCGCCAAATTTCCCAAAATACCTAAGGCTATAGTCTTACCTTCGTGTGCGTTTTTTGACCGTTCCTAAATTCCCTTAATATTCACCCCAAGGCATCAAAATGTGTTGGAAAATGTATGACCATGATGTATTTTGTCCAAACAATTCAAATTCCATCATAAAATGAACATGTGATATTGCGCCAAATTTCCCAAAATACCTAAGGCTATAGTCTTACCTTCGTGTGCGTTTTTTGACCGTTCATAAATTCCCTTAATATTCACCCCAAGGCATCAAAATGTGTTGGAAAATGTATGACCATGATGTATTTTGTCCAAACAATTCAAATTCCATCATAAAATGAACATGTGATATTGCGCCAAATTTCCCAAAATACCTAAGGCTATAGTCTTACCTTCGTGTGCGTTTTTTGACCGTTCATAAATTCCCTTAATATTCACCCCAAGGCATCAAAATGTGTTGGAAAACGTATGACCATGATGTATTTTGTCCAAAACAATTCAAATTCCATCATAAAATGAACATGTGATATTGCGCCAAATTTCCCAAAATACCTAAGGCTATAGTCTTACCTTCGTGTGCGTTTTTTGACCGTTCATAAATTCCCTTAATATTCACCCCAAGGCATCAAAATGTGTTGGAAAATGTATGACCATGATGTATTTTGTCCAAACAATTCAAATTCCATCATAAAATGAACATGTGATATTGCGCCAAATTTCCCAAAATACCTAAGGCTATAGTCTTACCTTCGTGTGCGTTTTTTGACCGTTCCTAAATTCCCTTAATATTCACCCCAAGGCATCAAAATGTGTTGGAAAATGTATGACCATGATGTATTTTGTCCAAACAATTCAAATTCCATCATAAAATGAACATTGATGTTTGCGCCAAATTTCCCAAAATACCTAAGGCTATAGTCTTACCTTCGTGTGCGTTTTTTGACCGTTCATAAATTCCCTTAATATTCACCCCAAGGCATCAAAATGTGTTGGAAAATGTATGACCATGATGTATTTTGTCCAAAACAATTCAAATTCCATCATAAAATGAACATGTGATATTGCGCCAAATTTCCCAAAATACCTAAGGCTATAGTCTTACCTTCGTGTGCGTTTTTTGACCGTTCATAAATTCCCTTAATATTCACCCCAAGGCATCAAAATGTGTTGGAAAATGTATGACCATGATGTATTTTGTCCAAAACAATTCAAATTCCATCATAAAATGAACATGTGATATTGCGCCAAATTTCCCAAAATACCTAAGGCTATAGTCTTACCTTCGTGTGCGTTTTTTGACCGTTCATAAATTCCCTTAATATTCACCCCAAGGCATCAAAATGTGTTGGAAAACGTATGACCATGATGTATTTTGTCCAAACAATTCAAATTCCATCATAAAATGAACATGTGATATTGCGCCAAATTTCCCAAAATACCTAAGGCTATAGTCTTACCTTCGTGTGCGTTTTTTGACCGTTCCTAAATTCCCTTAATATTCACCCCAAGGCATCAAAATGTGTTGGAAAATGTATGACCATGATGTATTTTGTCCAAACAATTCAAATTCCATCATAAAATGAACATGTGATATTGCGCCAAATTTCCCAAAATACCTAAGGCTATAGTCTTACCTTCGTGTGCGTTTTTGACCGTTCCTAAATTCCCTTAATATTCACCCCAAGGCATCAAAATGTGTTGGAAAACGTATGACCATGATGTATTTTGTCCAAAACAATTCAAATTCCATCATAAAATGAACATGTGATATTGCGCCAAATTTCCCAAAATACCTAAGGCTATAGTCTTACCTTCGTGTGCGTTTTTTGACCGTTCATAAATTCCCTTAATATTCACCCCAAGGCATCAAAATGTGTTGGAAAATGTATGACCATGATGTATTTTGTCCAAACAATTCAAATTCCATCATAAAATGAACATGTGATATTGCGCCAAATTTCCCAAAATACCTAAGGCTATAGTCTTACCTTCGTGTGCGTTTTTTGACCGTTCATAAATTCCCTTAATATTCACCCCAAGGCATCAAAATGTGTTGGAAAATGTATGACCATGATGTATTTTGTCCAAACAATTCAAATTCCATCATAAATGAACATGTGATATTGCGCCAAATTTCCCAAAATACCTAAGGCTATAGTCTTACCTTCGTGTGCGTTTTTTGACCGTTCCTAAATTCCCTTAATATTCACCCCAAGGCATCAAAATGTGTTGGAAAATGTATGACCATGATGTATTTTGTCCAAAAAATTCAAATTCCATCATAAAATGAACATGTGATATTTCGCGAGTTTCCCAAAATAACTAAGGCTATAGTCTTACCTTCGTGTGCGTTTTTTGACCGTTCCTAAATTCCCTTAATATTCACCCCAAGGCATCAAAATGTGTTGGAAAATGTATGACCATGATGTATTTTGTCCAAACAATTCAAATTCCATCATAAAATGAACATTTGATATTGCGCCAAATTTCCCAAAATACCTAAGGCTATAGTCTTACCTTCGTGTGCGTTTTTTGACCGTTCATAAATTCCCTTAATATTCACCCCAAGGCATCAAAATGTGTTGGAAAACGTATGACCATGATGTATTTTGTCCAAACAATTCAAATTCCATCATAAAATGAACATGTGATATTGCGCCAAATTTCCCAAAATACCTAAGGCTATAGTCTTACCTTCGTGTGCGTTTTTTGACCGTTCATAAATTCCCTTAATATTCACCCCAAGGCATCAAAATGTGTTGGAAAATGTATGACCATGATGTATTTTGTCCAAACAATTCAAATTCCATCATAAAATGAACATGTGATATTGCGCCAAATTTCCCAAAATACCTAAGGCTATAGTCTTACCTTCGTGTGCGTTTTTTGACCGTTCCTAAATTCCCTTAATATTCACCCCAAGGCATCAAAATGTGTTGGAAAATGTATGACCATGATGTATTTTGTCCAAAACAATTCAAATTCCATCATAAAATGAACATGTGATATTGCGCCAAATTTCCCAAAATACCTAAGGCTATAGTCTTACCTTCGTGTGCGTTTTTTGACCGTTCATAAATTCCCTTAATATTCACCCCAAGGCATCAAAATGTGTTGGAAAATGTATGACCATGATGTATTTTGTCCAAACAATTCAAATTCCATCATAAAATGAACATGTGATATTGCGCCAAATTTCCCAAAATACCTAAGGCTATAGTCTTACCTTCGTGTGCGTTTTTTGACCGTTCCTAAATTCCCTTAATATTCACCCCAAGGCATCAAAATGTGTTGGAAAATGTATGACCATGATGTATTTTGTCCAAACAATTCAAATTCCATCATAAAATGAACATGTGATATTGCGCCAAATTTCCCAAAATACCTAAGGCTATAGTCTTACCTTCGTGTGCGTTTTTTGACCGTTCCTAAATTCCCTTAATATTCACCCCAAGGCATCAAAATGTGTTGGAAAATGTATGACCATGATGTATTTTGTCCAAAAAATTCAAATTCCATCATAAAATGAACCTTTGATGTTTCGCCAAATTTCCCAAAATACCTAAGGCTATAGTCTTACCTTCGTGTGCGTTTTTTGACCGTTCATAAATTCCTTAATATTCACCCCAAGGCATCAAAATGTGTTGGAAAATGTATGACCATGATGTATTTTGTCCAAACAATTCAAATTCCATCATAAAATGAACATGTGATATTGCGCCAAATTTCCCAAAATACCTAAGGCTATAGTCTTACCTTCGTGTGCGTTTTTTGACCGTTCCTAAATTCCCTTAATATTCACCCCAAGGCATCAAAATGTGTTGGAAAACGTATGACCATGATGTATTTTGTCCAAACAATTCAAATTCCATCATAAAATGAACATGTGATATTGCGCCAAATTTCCCAAAATACCTAAGGCTATAGTCTTACCTTCGTGTGCGTTTTTTGACCGTTCATAAATTCCCTTAATATTCACCCCAAGGCATCAAAATGTGTTGGAAAATGTATGACCATGATGTATTTTGTCCAAACAATTCAAATTCCATCATAAAATGGACATGTGATATTGCGCCAAATTTCCCAAAATACCTAAGGCTATAGTCTTACCTTCGTGTGCGTTTTTTGACCGTTCATAAATTCCCTTAATATTCACCCCAAGGCATCAAAATGTGTTGGAAAATGTATGACCATGATGTATTTTGTCCAAAAAATTCAAATTCCATCATAAAATGAACATGTGATATTGCGCCAAATTTCCCAAAATACCTAAGGCTATAGTCTTACCTTCGTGTGCGTTTTTTGACCGTTCCTAAATTCCCTTAATATTCACCCCAAGGCATCAAAATGTGTTGGAAAATGTATGACCATGATGTATTTTGTCCAAACAATTCAAATTCCATCATAAAATGAACATTTGATGTTTCGCCAAATTTCCCAAAATACCTAAGGCTATAGTCTTACCTTCGTGTGCGTTTTTTGACCGTTCCTAAATTCCCTTAATATTCACCCCAAGGCATCAAAATGTGTTGGAAAATGTATGACCATGATGTATTTTGTCCAAAAAATTCAAATTCCATCATAAAATGAACATGTGATATTGCGCCAAATTTCCCAAAATACCTAAGGCTATAGTCTTACCTTCGTGTGCGTTTTTTGACCGTTCATAAATTCCTTAATATTCACCCCAAGGCATCAAAATGTGTTGGAAAATGTATGACCATGATGTATTTTGTCCAAACAATTCAAATTCCATCATAAAATGAACATGTGATATTGCGCCAAATTTCCCAAAATACCTAAGGCTATAGTCTTACCTTCGTGTGCGTTTTTTGACCGTTCATAAATTCCCTTAATATTCACCCCAAGGCATCAAAATGTGTTGGAAAATGTATGACCATGATGTATTTTGTCCAAACAATTCACAATCCATCATTAAATGGACATGTGATATTGCGCCAAATTTCCCAAAATACCTAAGGCTATAGTCTTACCTTCGTGTGCGTTTTTTGACCGTTCCTAAATTCCCTTAATATTCACCCCAAGGCATCAAAATGTGTTGGAAAATGTATGACCATGATGTATTTTGTCCAAAACAATTCAAATTCCATCATAAAATGAACATGTGATATTGCGCCAAATTTCCCAAAATACATAAGGCTATAGTCTTACCTTCGTGTGCGTTTTTTGACCGTTCCTAAATGTCCTTAATATTCACCCCAAGGCATCAAAATGTGTTGGAAAATGTATGACCATGATGTATTTTGTCCAAAACAATTCAAATTCCATCATAAAATGAACATGTGATATTGCGCCAAATTTCCCAAAATACCTAAGGCTATAGTCTTACCTTCGTGTGCGTTTTTTGACCGTTCATAAATTCCCTTAATATTCACCCCAAGGCATCAAAATGTGTTGGAAAATGTATGACCATGATGTATTTTGTCCAAACAATTCAAATTCCATCATAAAATGAACATGTGATATTGCGCCAAATTTCCCAAAATACCTAAGGCTATAGTCTTACCTTCGTGTGCGTTTTTTGACCGTTCATAAATTCCCTTAATATTCACCCCAAGGCATCAAAATGTGTTGGAAAATGTATGACCATGATGTATTTTGTCCAAACAATTCAAATTCCATCATAAAATGAACATGTGATATTGCGCCAAATTTCCCAAAATACCTAAGGCTATAGTCTTACCTTCGTGTGCGTTTTTTGACCGTTCCTAAATTCCCTTAATATTCACCCCAAGGCATCAAAATGTGTTGGAAAATGTATGACCATGATGTATTTTGTCCAAAACAATTCAAATTCCATCATAAAATGAACATCTGATTTTGCGCCAAATTTCCCAAAATACCTAAGGCTATAGTCTTACCTTCGTGTGCGTTTTTTGACCGTTCCTAAATTCCCTTAATATTCACCCCAAGGCATCAAAATGTGTTGGAAAATGTATGACCATGATGTATTTTGTCCAAACAATTCAAATTCCATCATAAAATGAACATGTGATGTTTGCGCCAAATTTCCCAAAATACCTAAGGCTATAGTCTTACCTTCGTGTGCGTTTTTTGACCGTTCATAAATTCCCTTAATATTCACCCCAAGGCATCAAAATGTGTTGGAAAACGTATGACCATGATGTATTTTGTCCAAACAATTCAAATTCCATCATAAAATGAACATGTGATATTGCGCCAAATTTCCCAAAATACCTAAGGCTATAGTCTTACCTTCGTGTGCGTTTTTTGACCGTTCATAAATTCCCTTAATATTCACCCCAAGGCATCAAAATGTGTTGGAAAATGTATGACCATGATGTATTTTGTCCAAACAATTCACAATCCATCATTAAATGAACATGTGATATTGCGCCAAATTTCCCAAAATACCTAAGGCTATAGTCTTACCTTCGTGTGCGTTTTTTGACCGTTCCTAAATTCCCTTAATATTCACCCCAAGGCATCAAAATGTGTTGGAAAACGTATGACCATGATGTATTTTGTCCAAACAATTCAAATTCCATCATAAAATGAACATGTGATATTGCGCCAAATTTCCCAAAATACATAAGGCTATAGTCTTACCTTCGTGTGCGTTTTTTGACCGTTCCTAAATTCCCTTAATATTCACCCCAAGGCATCAAAATGTGTTGGAAAACGTATGACCATGATGTATTTTGTCCAAACAATTCAAATTCCATCATAAAATGAACATGTGATATTGCGCCAAATTTCCCAAAATACATAAGGCTATAGTCTTACCTTCATGTGCGTTTTTTGACCGTTCCTAAATTCCCTTAATATTCACCCCAAGGCATCAAAATGTGTTGGAAAACGTATGACCATGATGTATTTTGTCCAAAACATTCAAATTCCTTCATGAAATGAACCTTTGACGTTTCGCCAAATTTCCCAAAAGACACAAGGCTATAGTCTTACCTTCGTGTGCATTTTTTGACCGTTCAGAAATTCCGTTATTATTCACCCCAAGGCATCAAAATGTGTTAGTAAATGTATGACCATGATGTATTTTGTCCAAACAATTCAAATTCCATCATAAAATGAACATGTGATATTGTGCCAAATTTCCCAAAATACCTAAGGCTATAGTCTTACCTTCGTGTGCGTTTTTTGACCGTTCCTAAATTCCCTTAATATTCACCCCAAGGCATCAAAATGTGTTGGAAAACGTATGACCATGATGTATTTTGTCCAAACAATTCAAATTCCTTCTTAAAATGCTCATGTGATATTGTGCCAAATTTAACAAAATAGCTAAGGCTATATAGTCTTACCTTCGTGTGCGTTTTTTGACCGTTCATAAATTCCCTTAATATTCACCCCAAGGCATCAAAATGTGTTGGAAAATGTATGACCATGATTTATTTTGTCCAAAAAATTCAAATTCCATCATTAAATGAAAATCTAACTTTGCGCCGATTTTCCCAAAATACCTAAGGCTATAGTCTTACCTTCGTGTGCGTTTTTTTCACCGTTCATAAGTTCCTTTAATATTCACCACAAGACATCAAAATGTGTTGGAAATCGTATGAACATGATGTATTTTGTCCAAAGAATTCAAATTCCATCATAAAATGAACATGTGATAGTGCTCCTTTTTTGTCTTCGCGACGCCTTCGATTGCACTAGAAAAAAGTTCCAACTGAATTTACGCCAAATTAAAGACGTCACCTCGACAAACACGAAAAAAAGAAGCGGATTTAAATGCTCCTGCCGCTATCCGCCACATGCGAGCGCCTTTTTGTCATTGCGACGCCTTCCATTGCACTAGAAAAAAGTTCCAACTGAATTTAAGCCAAATTAAAGACGTGACCTCAACAAACACGAAAAAAAAAGAAGCGGATTTAAATGCTCCTGCCGCTATCCGCCACATGCGAGCGCCTTTTTTGTCATTGCGACGCCTTCCATTGCACTAGAAAAAAGTTCCAACTGAATTTAAGCCAAATTAAAGACGTCACCTCGACAAACACGAAAAAAAGAAGCGGATTTTAATGCTCCTGCCGCTATCCGCCACATGCGAGCGCCTTTTTTGTCATTTGCGACGCCTTCGATTGCACTAGAAAAAAGTTCCAACTGAATTTAAGCCAAATTAAAGACGTCACCAAGACAAACACGAAAAAAAAGAAGCGGATTTAAATGCTCCTGCCGCTATCCGCCACATGCGAGCGCCTTTTTTGTCATTGCGACGCCTTCCATTGCACTAGAAAAAAGTTCCAACTGAATTTAAGCCAAATTAAAAACGTCACCTCGAGAAACACGGAAAAAAAGACGCGGATTTTAACGCTCCTGCCGCCATCCGCCACATGCGAGCGCCTTTTTTGTCATTGCGAAGCCTTCCATTGCACTAGAAAATAGTTCCAACTGAATTTAAGCCAAATTAAAGACGTCACCTCGACCTGCATGAAAAAAGATGCGGATTTAAATGCTCCTGCCGCTATCCGCCACATGCGAGCGCCGATTTTGACATTGCGACGCCTTCGATTGCACTACAAAAAGTTCCAACTGAATTTAAGCCAAATTAAAGACGTTATCTCGAGAAACACGGAAAAAGAAGCGGATTTTAATGCTCCTGCCGCTATCCGCCACATGCGAGCGCCTTTTTTGTCATTGCGACGCCTTCGATTGCACTAGAAAAAAGTTCCAACTGAATTTAAGCCAAATTAAAGACGTCACCTCGACAAACATAAAAAGATGTGGATTAAATGCTCCCGCCGCTATCCGCCACATGCGAGCGCCTTTATTGTCTTTGCGACGCCTTCGATTGCACTAGAAAAAAGTTCCAACTGAATTTAAGCCAAATTAAAGACGTCACCTCGACAAACACGAAAAAAAGAAGCGGATTTAAATGCTCCTGCCGCTATCCGCCACATGCGAGCGCCTTTTTTGTCATTGCGACGCCTTCCATTGCACTAGAAAAAAGTTCCAACTGAATTTAAGCCAAATTAAAGACGTCACCTCGACAAACACGAAAAAAAGAAGCGGATTTAAATGCTCCTGCCGCTATCCGCCACATGCGAGCGCCTTTTTTGTCATTGCGACGCCTTCGATTGCACTAGAAAAAAGTTCCAACTGAATTTAAGCCAAATTAAAGACGTCACCTCGACAAACACGAAAAAAAGAAGCGGATTTTAATGCTCCTGCCGCTATCCGCCACATGCGAGCGCCTTTTTTGTCATTGCGACGCCTTCGATTGCACTAGAAAAAAGTTCCAACTGAATTTAAGCCAAATTAAAGACGTCACCTCGACAAACACGAAAAAAATAGCGGATTTTAATGCTCCTGCCGCTATCCGCCACATGCGAGCGCCTTTTTTGTCATTGCGACGCCTTCCATTGCACTAGAAAAAAGTTCCAACTGAATTTAAGCCAAATTAAAGACGTCACCTCGACAAACACGAAAAAAAATATGCGGATTTAAATGCTCCTGCCGCTATCCGCCACATGCGAGCGCCTTTTTTGTCATTGCGACGCCTTCCATTGCACTAGAAAAAAGTTCCAACTGAATTTAAGCCAAATTAAAGACGTCACCTCGACAAACACGAAAAAAAAAGATGCGGATTTAAATGCTCCTGCCGCTATCCGCCACATGCGAGCGCCTTTTTTGTCATTGCGACGCCTTCGATTGCACTAGAAAAAGTTCCAACTGAATTTAAGCCAAATTAAAGACGTCACCAAGACAAACACGAAAAAAAGAAGCGGATTTAAATGCTCCTGCCGCTATCCGCCACATGCGAGCGCCTGTTTTGTCTTTGCGACGCCTTCGATTGCACTAGAAAAAAGTTCCAACTGAATTTAAGCCAAATTAAAGACGTCACCAAGACAAACACGAAAAAAAGAAGCGGATTTAAATGCTACTTCCGCTATCCGCCACATGCGAGCGCCTTTTTTGTTACTGCGACGCCTTCCATTGCACTAGAAAAAAGTTCCAACTGAATTTAAGCCAAATTAAAGTACTACCCTAATCACCCCAAACAAAAGTTTAAATGTTGCCGCTATCCGCCACATGCGAGCGCCTTTTTTGTCATTGCGACGCCTTCCATTGCACTAGAAAAAAGTTCCAACTGAATTTAAGCCAAATTAAAGACTCACCTCGACAAACACGAAAAAAAGAAGCGGATTTAAATGCTCCTGCCGCTATCCGCCACATGCGAGCGCCTTTTTTGTCATTTGCGACGCCTTCGATTGCACTAGAAAAAAGTTCCAACTGAATTTAAGCCAAATTAAAGACGTCACCTCGACAAACACGAAAAAAAGAAGCGGATTTTAATGCTCCTGCCGCTATCCGCCACATGCGAGCGCCTTTTTTGTCATTGCGACGCCTTCCATTGCACTAGAAAAAAGTTCCAACTGAATTTAAGCCAAATTAAAGACGTCACCCCGACAAACACGAAAAAAAGAGCGGATTTAAATGCTCCTGCCGCTATCCGCCACATGCGAGCGCCTTTTTTGTCATTGCGACGCCTTCCATTGCACTAGAAAAAAGTTCCAACTGAATTTAAGCCAAATTAAAGACGTCACAAGACAAACACGAAAAAAAAAGCGGATTTAAACGCTCCTGCCGCTATCCGCCACATGCGAGCGCCTTTTTTGTCATTGAGACGCCTTCCATTGCACTAGAAAAAAGTTCCAACTGAATTTAAGCCAAATTAAAGACGTCACCACGACAAACACGAAAAAAAGAAGCGGATTTAAATGCTCCTGCCGCTATCCGCCACATGCGAGCGCCTTTTTTGTCATTGCGACGCCTTCGATTGCACTAGAAAAAAGTTCCAACTGAATTTAAGCCAAATTAAAGACGTCACCTCGACAAACACGAAAAAAAATATGCGGATTTTAACGCTCCTGCCGCTATCCGCCACATGCGAGCGCCTTTTTTGTCATTGCGACGCCTTCCATTGCACTAGAAAAAAGTTCCAACTGAATTTAAGCCAAATTAAAGACGTCACCACCGACAAACACGAAAAAAAGAAGCGGATTTAAATGCTCCTGCCGCTATCCGCCACATGCGAGCGCCTTTTTTGTCATTGCGACGCCTTCGATTGCACTAGAAAAAAGTTCCAACTGAATTTAAGCCAAATTAAAGACGTCACCTCGACAAACACGAAAAAAAAGAAGCGGATTTAAATGCTCCTGCCGCTATCCGCCACATGCGAGCGCCTTTTTTGTCATTGCGACGCCTTCCATTGCACTAGAAAAAAGTTCCAACTGAATTTAAGCCAAATTAAAGACGTCACCTCGACAAACACGAAAAAAAAAGCGGATTTAAATGCTCCTGCCGCTATCCGCCACATGCGAGCGCCTTTTTTGTCATTGCGACGCCTTCCATTGCACTAGAAAAAAGTTCCAACTGAATTTAAGCCAAATTAAAGACGTCACCTCGACAAACACGAAAAAAAATAGCGGATTTTAACGCTCCTGCCGCTATCCGCCACATGCGAGCGCCTTTTTTGTCATTGAGACGCCTTCCATTGCACTAGAAAAAAGTTCCAACTGAATTTAAGCCAAATTAAAGACGTCACCAAGACAAACACGAAAAAAAAGAAGCGGATTTTAATGCTCCTGCCGCTATCCGCCACATGCGAGCGCCTTTTTTGTCATTGCGACGCCTTCCATTGCACTAGAAAAAAGTTCCAACTGAATTTAAGCCAAATTAAAGACGTCACCTCGACAAACACGAAAAAAAGATAGCGGATTTAACGCTCCTGCCGCTATCCGCCACATGCGAGCGCCTTTTTTGTCATTGAGACGCCTTCCATTGCACTAGAAAAAAGTTCCAACTGAATTTAAGCCAA
>NW_023494960.1:0-477 GCF_904425465.1 Colossoma macropomum
TTTTTTTTCGTGTTTGTCGAGGTGACGTCTTTAATTTGGCTTAAATTCAGTTGGAACTTTTTTCTAGTGCAATGCGAAGGCGTCGCAATGACAAAAAAGGCGCTCGCATGTGGCGGATAGCGGCAGGAGCATTTAAATCCGCTTCTTTTTTTCCGTGTTTGTCTTGGTGACGTCTTTAATTTGGCTTAAATTCAGTTGGAACTTTTCTAGTGCAATGGAAGGCGTCTCAATGACAAAAAAGGCGCTCACATGTGGCGGATAGCGGCAGGGGCGTTAAAATCCGCATATTTTTTTTTCGTGTTTGTCTTGTTGACGTCTTTAATTTGGCTTAAATTCAGTTGGAACTTTTTTCTAGTGCAATGGAAGGCGTCGCAATGACAAAAAGGCGCTCGCATGTGGCGGATAGCGGCAGGAGCATTTAAATCCGCTTCTTTTTTTTCGTGTTTGTCGAGGTGACGTCTTTAATTTGGCTTAAAT
>NW_023494961.1:0-12055 GCF_904425465.1 Colossoma macropomum
ATGGAATTTGAATTTTTTGGACAAAATACATCATGGTCATACATTTTCCAACACATTTTGATGCCTTGGGGTGAATATTAAGGGAATTTATGAACGGTCAAAAAACGCACACGAAGGTAAGACTATAGCCTTAGGTATTTTGGGAAATTTGGCGCAATATCACATGTTCATTTTATGATGGAATTTGAATTTTTTGGACAAAATACATCATGGTCATACATTTTCCAACACATTTTGATGCCTTGGGGTGAATATTAAGGGAATTTATGAACGGTCAAAAAACGCACACGAAGGTAAGACTATAGCCTTAGGTATTTTGGGAAATTTGGCGCAATATCACATGTTCATTTTATGATGGAATTTGAATTGTTTGGACAAAATACATCATGGTCATACATTTTCCAACACATTTTGATGCCTTGGGGTGAATATTAAGGGAATTTATGAATGGTCAAAAAACGCACACGAAGGTAAGACTATAGCCTTATGTATTTTGGGAAATTTGGCGCAATATCACATGTTCATTTTATGATGGAATTTGAATTTTTTGGACAAAATACATCATGGTCATACATTTTCCAACACATTTTGATGCCTTGGGGTGAATATTAAGGGAATTTATGAACGGTCAAAAAACGCACACGAAGGTAAGACTATAGCCTTAGGTATTTTGGGAAATTTGGCGCAATATCACATGTTCATTTTATGATGGAATTTGAATTGTTTGGACAAAATACATCATGGTCATACATTTTCCAACACATTTTGATGCCTTGGGGTGAATATTAAGGGAATTTATGAACGGTCAAAAAACGCACACGAAGGTAAGACTATAGCCTTAGGTATTTTGGGAAATTTGGCGCAATATCACATGTTCATTTTATGATGGAATTTGAATTGTTTGGACAAAATACATCATGGTCATACATTTTCCAACACATTTTGATGCCTTGGGGTGAATATTAAGGGAATTTATGAACGGTCAAAAAACGCACACGAAGGTAAGACTATAGCCTTATGTATTTTGGGAAATTTGGCGCAATATCACATGTTCATTTTATGATGGAATTTGAATTTTTTGGACAAAATACATCATGGTCATACATTTTCCAACACATTTTGATGCCTTGGGGTGAATATTAAGGGAATTTATGAACGGTCAAAAAACGCACACGAAGGTAAGACTATAGCCTTAGGTATTTTGGGAAATTTGGCGCAATATCACATGTTCATTTTATGATGGAATTTGAATTTTTTGGACAAAATACATCATGGTCATACATTTTCCAACACATTTTGATGCCTTGGGGTGAATATTAAGGGAATTTATGAACGGTCAAAAAACGCACACGAAGGTAAGACTATAGCCTTAGGTATTTTGGGAAATTTGGCGCAATATCACATGTTCATTTTATGATGGAATTTGAATTTTTTGGACAAAATACATCATGGTCATACATTTTCCAACACATTTTGATGCCTTGGGGTGAATATTAAGGGAATTTATGAACGGTCAAAAAACGCACACGAAGGTAAGACTATAGCCTTAGGTATTTTGGGAAATTTGGCGCAATATCACATGTTCATTTTATGATGGAATTTGAATTTTTTGGACAAAATACATCATGGTCATACATTTTCCAACACATTTTGATGCCTTGGGGTGAATATTAAGGGAATTTATGAACGGTCAAAAAACGCACACGAAGGTAAGACTATAGCCTTAGGTATTTTGGGAAATTTGGCGCAATATCACATGTTCATTTTATGATGGAATTTGAATTGTTTTGGACAAAATACATCATGGTCATACATTTTCCAACACATTTTGATGCCTTGGGGTGAATATTAAGGGAATTTATGAACGGTCAAAAAACGCACACGAAGGTAAGACTATAGCCTTAGGTATTTTGGGAAATTTGGCGCAATATCACATGTTCATTTTATGATGGAATTTGAATTGTTTGGACAAAATACATCATGGTCATACATTTTCCAACACATTTTGATGCCTTGGGGTGAATATTAAGGGAATTTATGAACGGTCAAAAAACGCACACGAAGGTAAGACTATAGCCTTAGGTATTTTGGGAAATTTGGCGCAATATCACATGTTCATTTTATGATGGAATTTGAATTGTTTGGACAAAATACATCATGGTCATACATTTTCCAACACATTTTGATGCCTTGGGGTGAATATTAAGGGAATTTATGAACGGTCAAAAAACGCACACGAAGGTAAGACTATAGCCTTAGGTATTTTGGGAAATTTGGCGCAATATCACATGTTCATTTTATGATGGAATTTGAATTGTTTTGGACAAAATACATCATGGTCATACATTTTCCAACACATTTTGATGCCTTGGGGTGAATATTAAGGGAATTTATGAACGGTCAAAAAACGCACACGAAGGTAAGACTATAGCCTTAGGTATTTTGGGAAATTTGGCGCAATATCACATGTTCATTTTATGATGGAATTTGAATTGTTTGGACAAAATACATCATGGTCATACATTTTCCAACACATTTTGATGCCTTGGGGTGAATATTAAGGGAATTTATGAACGGTCAAAAAACGCACACGAAGGTAAGACTATAGCCTTAGGTATTTTGGGAAATTTGGCACAATATCACATGTTCATTTTATGATGGAATTTGAATTTTTTGGACAAAATACATCATGGTCATACATTTTCCAACACATTTTGATGCCTTGGGGTGAATATTAAGGGAATTTATGAACGGTCAAAAAACGCACACGAAGGTAAGACTATAGCCTTAGGTATTTTGGGAAATTTGGCGCAATATCACATGTTCATTTTATGATGGAATTTGAATTTTTTGGACAAAATACATCATGGTCATACATTTTCCAACACATTTTGATGCCTTGGGGTGAATATTAAGGGAATTTATGAACGGTCAAAAAACGCACACGAAGGTAAGACTATAGCCTTAGGTATTTTGGGAAATTTGGCGCAATATCACATGTTCATTTTATGATGGAATTTGAATTGTTTTGGACAAAATACATCATGGTCATACATTTTCCAACACATTTTGATGCCTTGGGGTGAATATTAAGGGAATTTATGAACGGTCAAAAAACGCACACGAAGGTAAGACTATAGCCTTAGGTATTTTGGGAAATTTGGCGCAATATCACATGTTCATTTTATGATGGAATTTGAATTTTTTGGACAAAATACATCATGGTCATACATTTTCCAACACATTTTGATGCCTTGGGGTGAATATTAAGGGAATTTATGAACGGTCAAAAAACGCACACGAAGGTAAGACTATAGCCTTAGGTATTTTGGGAAATTTGGCGCAATATCACATGTTCATTTTATGATGGAATTTGAATTGTTTGGACAAAATACATCATGGTCATACATTTTCCAACACATTTTGATGCCTTGGGGTGAATATTAAGGGAATTTATGAACGGTCAAAAAACGCACACGAAGGTAAGACTATAGCCTTAGGTATTTTGGGAAATTTGGCGCAATATCACATGTTCATTTTATGATGGAATTTGAATTTTTTGGACAAAATACATCATGGTCATACATTTTCCAACACATTTTGATGCCTTGGGGTGAATATTAAGGGAATTTATGAACGGTCAAAAAACGCACACGAAGGTAAGACTATAGCCTTAGGTATTTTGGGAAATTTGGCGCAATATCACATGTTCATTTTATGATGGAATTTGAATTTTTTGGACAAAATACATCATGGTCATACATTTTCCAACACATTTTGATGCCTTGGGGTGAATATTAAGGGAATTTATGAACGGTCAAAAAACGCACACGAAGGTAAGACTATAGCCTTAGGTATTTTGGGAAATTTGGCGCAATATCACATGTTCATTTTATGATGGAATTTGAATTGTTTTGGACAAAATACATCATGGTCATACATTTTCCAACACATTTTGATGCCTTGGGGTGAATATTAAGGGAATTTATGAACGGTCAAAAAACGCACACGAAGGTAAGACTATAGCCTTAGGTATTTTGGGAAATTTGGCGCAATATCACATGTTCATTTTATGATGGAATTTGAATTGTTTTGGACAAAATACATCATGGTCATACATTTTCCAACACATTTTGATGCCTTGGGGTGAATATTAAGGGAATTTATGAACGGTCAAAAAACGCACACGAAGGTAAGACTATAGCCTTAGGTATTTTGGGAAATTTGGCGCAATATCACATGTTCATTTTATGATGGAATTTGAATTTTTTGGACAAAATACATCATGGTCATACATTTTCCAACACATTTTGATGCCTTGGGGTGAATATTAAGGGAATTTATGAACGGTCAAAAAACGCACACGAAGGTAAGACTATAGCCTTAGGTATTTTGGGAAATTTGGCGCAATATCACATGTTCATTTTATGATGGAATTTGAATTGTTTGGACAAAATACATCATGGTCATACATTTTCCAACACATTTTGATGCCTTGGGGTGAATATTAAGGGAATTTATGAACGGTCAAAAAACGCACACGAAGGTAAGACTATAGCCTTAGGTATTTTGGGAAATTTGGCGCAATATCACATGTTCATTTTATGATGGAATTTGAATTGTTTTGGACAAAATACATCATGGTCATACATTTTCCAACACATTTTGATGCCTTGGGGTGAATATTAAGGGAATTTATGAACGGTCAAAAAACGCACACGAAGGTAAGACTATAGCCTTAGGTATTTTGGGAAATTTGGCGCAATATCACATGTTCATTTTATGATGGAATTTGAATTGTTTGGACAAAATACATCATGGTCATACATTTTCCAACACATTTTGATGCCTTGGGGTGAATATTAAGGGAATTTATGAACGGTCAAAAAACGCACACGAAGGTAAGACTATAGCCTTAGGTATTTTGGGAAATTTGGCGCAATATCACATGTTCATTTTATGATGGAATTTGAATTGTTTTGGACAAAATACCTCATGGTCATACATTTTCCAACACATTTTGATGCCTTGGGGTGAATATTAAGGGAATTTATGAACGGTCAAAAAACGCACACGAAGGTAAGACTATAGCCTTAGGTATTTTGGGAAATTTGGCGCAATATCACATGTTCATTTTATGATGGAATTTGAATTGTTTGGACAAAATACATCATGGTCATACATTTTCCAACACATTTTGATGCCTTGGGGTGAATATTAAGGGAATTTATGAACGGTCAAAAAACGCACACGAAGGTAAGACTATAGCCTTAGGTATTTTGGGAAATTTGGCGCAATATCACATGTTCATTTTATGATGGAATTTGAATTGTTTTGGACAAAATACATCATGGTCATACATTTTCCAACACATTTTGATGCCTTGGGGTGAATATTAAGGGAATTTATGAACGGTCAAAAAACGCACACGAAGGTAAGACTATAGCCTTAGGTATTTTGGGAAATTTGGCGCAATATCACATGTTCATTTTATGATGGAATTTGAATTGTTTGGACAAAATACATCATGGTCATACATTTTCCAACACATTTTGATGCCTTGGGGTGAATATTAAGGGAATTTATGAACGGTCAAAAAACGCACACGAAGGTAAGACTATAGCCTTAGGTATTTTGGGAAATTTGGCGCAATATCACATGTTCATTTTATGATGGAATTTGAATTGTTTGGACAAAATACATCATGGTCATACATTTTCCAACACATTTTGATGCCTTGGGGTGAATATTAAGGGAATTTATGAACGGTCAAAAAACGCACACGAAGGTAAGACTATAGCCTTAGGTATTTTGGGAAATTTGGCGCAATATCACATGTTCATTTTATGATGGAATTTGAATTGTTTGGACAAAATACATCATGGTCATACATTTTCCAACACATTTTGATGCCTTGGGGTGAATATTAAGGGAATTTATGAACGGTCAAAAAACGCACACGAAGGTAAGACTATAGCCTTAGGTATTTTGGGAAATTTGGCGCAATATCACATGTTCATTTTATGATGGAATTTGAATTTTTTGGACAAAATACATCATGGTCATACATTTTCCAACACATTTTGATGCCTTGGGGTGAATATTAAGGGAATTTATGAACGGTCAAAAAACGCACACGAAGGTAAGACTATAGCCTTAGGTATTTTGGGAAATTTGGCGCAATATCACATGTTCATTTTATGATGGAATTTGAATTGTTTGGACAAAATACATCATGGTCATACATTTTCCAACACATTTTGATGCCTTGGGGTGAATATTAAGGGAATTTATGAACGGTCAAAAAACGCACACGAAGGTAAGACTATAGCCTTAGGTATTTTGGGAAATTTGGCGCAATATCACATGTTCATTTTATGATGGAATTTGAATTGTTTGGACAAAATACATCATGGTCATACATTTTCCAACACATTTTGATGCCTTGGGGTGAATATTAAGGGAATATATGTACGGTCAAAAAACGCACACAAAGATAAGACTATAGCCTTAGGTATTTTGGGAAATTTGGCGCAATATCACATGTTCATTTTATGATGGAATTTGAATTGTTTGGACAAAATACATCATGGTCATACGTTTTCCAACACATTTTGATGCCTTGTTTAGAATATTAAGGGAATTTATGAATGGTCAAAAAATGCACACGAAGGTAAGACTATAGCCTTATGTATTTTGGGAAATTTGGCGCAATATCACATGTTCATTTTATGATGGAATTTGAATTGTTTGGACAAAATACATCATGGTCATACATTTTCCAACACATTTTGATGCCTTGGGGTGAATATTAAGGGAATTGATGAATGGTCAAAAAATGCACACGAAGGTAAGACTATAGCCTTAGGTATTTTGGGAAATTTGGCGCAATATCGCATGTTCATTTTATGATGGAATTTGAATTTTTTGGACAAAATACATCATGGTCATACATTTTCCAAAATATTTTGATGCCTTGGGGTGAATATTAAGGGAATTTATGAACGGTCAAAAAACGCACACGAAGGTAAGACTATAGCCTTAGGTATTTTGGGAAATTTGGCGCAATATCACATGTTCATTTTATGATGGAATTTGAATTGTTTGGACAAAATACATCATGGTCATACATTTTCCAACACATTTTGATGCCTTGGGGTGAATATTAAGGGAATTTATGAACGGTCAAAAAACGCACACGAAGGTAAGACTATAGCCTTAGGTATTTTGGGAAATTTGGCGCAATATCACATGTTCATTTTATGATGGAATTTGAATTTTTTGGACAAAATACATCATGGTCATACATTTTCCAACACATTTTGATGCCTTGGGGTGAATATTAAGGGAATTTAGGAACGGTCAAAAAACGCACACGAAGGTAAGACTATAGCCTTAGGTATTTTGGGAAATTTGGCACAATATCACATGTTCATTTTATGATGGAATTTGAATTTTTTGGACAAAATACATCATGGTCATACATTTTCCAACACATTTTGATGCCTTGGGGTGAATATTAAGGGAATTTATGAACGGTCAAAAAACGCACACGAAGGTAAGACTATAGCCTTAGGTATTTTGGGAAATTTGGCGCAATATCACATGTTCATTTTATGATGGAATTTGAATTTTTTGGACAAAATACATCATGGTCATACGTTTTCCAACACATTTTGATGCCTTGGGGTGAATATTAAGGGAATTTATGAATGGTCAAAAAACGCACACGAAGGTAAGACTATAGCCTTAGGTATTTTGGGAAATTTGGCGCAATATCACATGTTCATTTTATGATGGAATTTGAATTGTTTGGACAAAATACATCATGGTCATACATTTTCCAACACATTTTGATGCCTTGGGGTGAATATTAAGGGAATTTAGGAACGGTCAAAAAACGCACACGAAGGTAAGACTATAGCCTTAGGTATTTTGGGAAATTTGGCGCAATATCACATGTTCATTTTATGATGGAATTTGAATTTTTTGGACAAAATACATCATGGTCATACATTTTCCAACACATTTTGATGCCTTGGGGTGAATATTAAGGGAATTTATGAACGGTCAAAAAACGCACACGAAGGTAAGACTATAGCCTTAGGTATTTTGGGAAATTTGGCGCAATATCACATGTTCATTTTATGATGGAATTTGAATTTTTTGGACAAAATACATCATGGTCATACATTTTCCAACACATTTTGATGCCTTGGGGTGAATATTAAGGGAATTTATGAACGGTCAAAAAACGCACACGAAGGTAAGACTATAGCCTTAGGTATTTTGGGAAATTTGGCGCAATATCACATGTTCATTTTATGATGGAATTTGAATTGTTTGGACAAAATACATCATGGTCATACATTTTCCAACACATTTTGATGCCTTGGGGTGAATATTAAGGGAATTTATGAATGGTCAAAAAACGCACACGAAGGTAAGACTATAGCCTTAGGTATTTTGGGAAATTTGGCGCAATATCACATGTTCATTTTATGATGGAATTTGAATTGTTTGGACAAAATACATCATGGTCATACATTTTCCAACACATTTTGATGCCTTGGGGTGAATATTAAGGGAATTTATGAACGGTCAAAAAACGCACACGAAGGTAAGACTATAGCCTTAGGTATTTTGGGAAATTTGGCGCAATATCACATGTTCATTTTATGATGGAATTTGAATTTTTTGGACAAAATACATCATGGTCATACATTTTCCAACACATTTTGATGCCTTGGGGTGAATATTAAGGGAATTTATGAACGGTCAAAAAACGCACACGAAGGTAAGACTATAGCCTTAGGTATTTTGGGAAATTTGGCGCAATATCACATGTTCATTTTATGATGGAATTTGAATTGTTTGGACAAAATACATCATGGTCATACATTTTCCAACACATTTTGATGCCTTGGGGTGAATATTAAGGGAATTTATGAACGGTCAAAAAACGCACACGAAGGTAAGACTATAGCCTTAGGTATTTTGGGAAATTTGGCGCAATATCACATGTTCATTTTATGATGGAATTTGAATTTTTTGGACAAAATACATCATGGTCATACATTTTCCAACACATTTTGATGCCTTGGGGTGAATATTAAGGGAATTTATGAACGGTCAAAAAACGCACACGAAGGTAAGACTATAGCCTTAGGTATTTTGGGAAATTTGGCGCAATATCACATGTTCATTTTATGATGGAATTTGAATTTTTTGGACAAAATACATCATGGTCATACATTTTCCAACACATTTTGATGCCTTGGGGTGAATATTAAGGGAATTTATGAACGGTCAAAAAACGCACACGAAGGTAAGACTATAGCCTTAGGTATTTTGGGAAATTTGGCGCAATATCACATGTTCATTTTATGATGGAATTTGAATTTTTTGGACAAAATACATCATGGTCATACATTTTCCAACACATTTTGATGCCTTGGGGTGAATATTAAGGGAATTTATGAACGGTCAAAAAACGCACACGAAGGTAAGACTATAGCCTTAGGTATTTTGGGAAATTTGGCGCAATATCACATGTTCATTTTATGATGGAATTTGAATTGTTTGGACAAAATACATCATGGTCATACATTTTCCAACACATTTTGATGCCTTGGGGTGAATATTAAGGGAATTTAGGAACGGTCAAAAAACGCACACGAAGGTAAGACTATAGCCTTAGGTATTTTGGGAAATTTGGCGACAATATCACATGTTCATTTTATGATGGAATTTGAATTTTTTGGACAAAATACATCATGGTCATACATTTTCCAACACATTTTGATGCCTTGGGGTGAATATTAAGGGAATTTATGAACGGTCAAAAAACGCACACGAAGGTAAGACTATAGCCTTAGGTATTTTGGGAAATTTGGCGCAATATCACATGTTCATTTTATGATGGAATTTGAATTTTTGGACAAAATACATCATGGTCATACATTTTCCAACACATTTTGATGCCTTGGGGTGAATATTAAGGGAATTTATGAACGGTCAAAAAACGCACACGAAGGTAAGACTATAGCCTTATGTATTTTGGGAAATTTGGCGCAATATCACATGTTCATTTTATGATGGAATTTGAATTGTTTGGACAAAATACATCATGGTCATACATTTTCCAACACATTTTGATGCCTTGGGGTGAATATTAAGGGAATTTATGAACGGTCAAAAAACGCACACGAAGGTAAGACTATAGCCTTAGGTATTTTGGGAAATTTGGCGCAATATCACATGTTCATTTTATGATGGAATTTGAATTTTTTGGACAAAATACATCATGGTCATACATTTTCCAACACATTTTGATGCCTTGGGGTGAATATTAAGGGAATTTAGGAACGGTCAAAAAACGCACACGAAGGTAAGACTATAGCCTTAGGTATTTTGGGAAATTTGGCGCAATATCACATGTTCATTTTATGATGGAATTTGAATTTTTTGGACAAAATACATCATGGTCATACATTTTCCAACACATTTTGATGCCTTGGGGTGAATATTAAGGGAATTTATGAACGGTCAAAAAACGCACACGAAGGTAAGACTATAGCCTTAGGTATTTTGGGAAATTTGGCGCAATATCACATGTTCATTTTATGATGGAATTTGAATTTTTGGACAAAATACATCATGGTCATACATTTTCCAACACATTTTGATGCCTTGGGGTGAATATTAAGGGAATTTATGAACGGTCAAAAAACGCACACGAAGGTAAGACTATAGCCTTATGTATTTTGGGAAATTTGGCGCAATATCACATGTTCATTTTATGATGGAATTTGAATTGTTTGGACAAAATACATCATGGTCATACATTTTCCAACACATTTTGATGCCTTGGGGTGAATATTAAGGGAATTTATGAACGGTCAAAAAACGCACACGAAGGTAAGACTATAGCCTTAGGTATTTTGGGAAATTTGGCGCAATATCACATGTTCATTTTATGATGGAATTTGAATTTTTTGGACAAAATACATCATGGTCATACATTTTCCAACACATTTTGATGCCTTGGGGTGAATATTAAGGGAATTTATGAACGGTCAAAAAACGCACACGAAGGTAAGACTATAGCCTTAGGTATTTTGGGAAATTTGGCGCAATATCACATGTTCATTTTATGATGGAATTTGAATTTTTTGGACAAAATACATCATGGTCATACATTTTCCAACACATTTTGATGCCTTGGGGTGAATATTAAGGGAATTTATGAACGGTCAAAAAACGCACACGAAGGTAAGACTATAGCCTTAGGTATTTTGGGAAATTTGGCGCAATATCACATGTTCATTTTATGATGGAATTTGAATTTTTTGGACAAAATACATCATGGTCATACATTTTCCAACACATTTTGATGCCTTGGGGTGAATATTAAGGGAATTTATGAACGGTCAAAAAACGCACACGAAGGTAAGACTATAGCCTTAGGTATTTTGGGAAATTTGGCGCAATATCACATGTTCATTTTATGATGGAATTTGAATTTTTTGGACAAAATACATCATGGTCATACATTTTCCAACACATTTTGATGCCTTGGGGTGAATATTAAGGGAATTTATGAACGGTCAAAAAACGCACACGAAGGTAAGACTATAGCCTTAGGTATTTTGGGAAATTTGGCGCAATATCACATGTTCATTTTATGATGGAATTTGAATTTTTTGGACAAAATACATCATGGTCATACATTTTCCAACACATTTTGATGCCTTGGGGTGAATATTAAGGGAATTTATGAACGGTCAAAAAACGCACACGAAGGTAAGACTATAGCCTTAGGTATTTTGGGAAATTTGGCGCAATATCACATGTTCATTTTATGATGGAATTTGAATTTTTTGGACAAAATACATCATGGTCATACATTTTCCAACACATTTTGATGCCTTGGGGTGAATATTAAGGGAATTTATGAACGGTCAAAAAAACGCACACGAAGGTAAGACTATAGCCTTAGGTATTTTGGGAAATTTGGCGCAATATCACATGTTCATTTTATGATGGAATTTGA
>NW_023494962.1:0-768 GCF_904425465.1 Colossoma macropomum
CTTAGATTTAATTATTAGATTCTTGTGTTCATATTTCTTCCTCGTACATTTTTGTTTTACAGCAGAAGGACCTGGACTTCACGCAGACACCATTCCTCCTGGATTACAGACTGCAGAGGGACCAGAACTTCACGAAGACACCTGCACCTTCTGCGTTCAGCAGCCTACGTCGACCACCGCCAGGATTTGAATCGGCTACAGGATTCGTTAGACTGTGTTTTGTACATCCTTTAGATTTAATTATTAGATTCATGTTTTCATATTTCTTACTTCTTAACATTTTTGACAGCAGAAGGACCTGGACTTCACGAAGACACCATTCCTCCTGGATTACAGACTGCAGAGGGACCAGAACTTCACACACCTACACCTTCTGCGTTCAGCAGCCTATGTCGACCACCGCCAGGATTTAAATCGGCTGCAGGATTTCTTAGAATGTGTTTTGTACATCCTTTAGATTTAATTATTAGATTCATGTTTTCATATTTCTTACT
Source organism: Colossoma macropomum (assembly GCF_904425465.1). Taxonomy (NCBI): domain Eukaryota; kingdom Metazoa; phylum Chordata; class Actinopteri; order Characiformes; family Serrasalmidae; genus Colossoma; species Colossoma macropomum. Next base: position 495 of record NW_023494962.1, read on the forward strand.
TCTTAACATTTTTGCATGTCTGTGTGTTTCTGTGTGAGTGTTTTGTTTTCAGGTGCAGGCACTGTTGTCTGTAACCAGAGCCCCTAAATGTTGACCAGTGGGAGCGCTGAGGTCGAACATCACATCCACTCATCACCACAATGGAAGTCTATATCCTCCTTATTTTGTCTTTTAAGGTTTTAAATATTACAAACCCTCAGATTTTCTAACATGCTAGGAATATTTTTTTTTCTCCCTTTTTGTCTACCCCTGTTTCGTGGGGATCGTGAAGCGT
>NW_023494963.1:0-268 GCF_904425465.1 Colossoma macropomum
TATATACTGGCTGAGCTGGAAGCCAATACAGGTCTTGTAAAGTAATTCAGTAGAATGTATAACCAAAGACATGCAGACTTCCTATTTGCTGTCTTAAGCCTTGTGCCTAGTCACACAGTATGACTTCTTTTTAACTGTATCGATAGTGGAGTTTTGAAATTAAGGTTTGGTTAAAAAGCTTTGAACTCCTAGCAAGGCAGCATGGTCTCCCATCCGGAAAAGACCTGGCCCCGGCTTGCTTAGCTTCATAGGTCAATTAAGCTAAGGT
>NW_023494964.1:0-847 GCF_904425465.1 Colossoma macropomum
CCCACTGGTCAACATTTAGTGCGCTTCTGGTTACAGACGACAGGGCCTGCACCTGGAAAACAAACACTCACACAGAAACCACACAGACATGCAAAAATGTTAGGAAGTATGAAATCGGGAAAACATGAATCTAATAATTGAATCTAAAGGATGTACAAAACACAGTCTAACGAATCCTGTAGCCGATTCAAATCCTGGCGGTGGTCGACGTAGGCTGCTGAACGCAGAAGGTGCAGGTGTCCTCGTGAAATCCAGGTCCTTCTGCTGTCTGAAATTCTGAATCCAGGAAGGACGCTTCACCGGATCCCTGCACAGAAAACAGTGGAAAAGACAAAGAAAGGGAGGAAATAAAAAAATATTCCTAGCATGGTTTAATAAAATCTGGGGGTTTGTAATATTTAAAACCTAAAAGACAAAATAAGGAGGATATACACTTCCATTGTGGTGATGAGTGGATGTCATGTTCCACCTCAACGCTCCCACTGGTCAACATTTAGGGGCTCTGGTTACAGACGACAGCGCCTGCACCTGAAAACAAAACACTCACACAGAAACACACAGACATGCAAAAATGTTAAGAAGTAAGAAATATGAAAACATGAATCTAATAATTAAATCGAAAGGATGTACAAAACAGTCTAATGAATCCTGTAGCCGATTCAAATCCTGGCGGTGGTCGACGTAGGCTGCTGAACGCAGAAGGTGCAGGTGTCTTAGTGAAGTTCTGGTCCCTCTGCAGTCTCTAATCCAGGAGGAATGGTGTCTTCGTGAAGTCCAGGTCCTCTGCTGTCTGAAATCCTGAACCAGAAGGACGCTTCACCGGATCCCTGCGCAGAGAAAACAGTGG
>NW_023494965.1:0-954 GCF_904425465.1 Colossoma macropomum
CTGCCATCTGCCTTGCAGTTCAATCAACCACCTTTTAGCTTGAATACTTTGTCGTTGAAGATTCATACTGTGGGACAAGCAGAGGGCTTAAGAGATCAAATTGGAGTCTGCATGTACTCATTATATATTGTCCTGACTACTTAGAAGCGAGAAGCTGTATGGGCTACCAGCTTCAGCCAGTGGATACAGACCTATGAGAACTCTTGGTCTGTCTCATGCCTGAAACTAGCAATGTGGGCTTGATCAGGGCTTTGTATTGTAAACTACTCACATTAGATTTGAATTCAGGTATTGAAATTGACCTTTACTTTGAAATAAGAATACTTGGGTGAAGATGAAGAGTTTTAAAAAGATAGCCTCATTGATACATAATACAGTGATGGGATATTTAAATGGCAAACTGGATGCTGCTGCAAGCAGTTCCCTATGGGGCTGGATCTCTTAGGGTTGACTTGTATGCTAGCTAAGTCAAGCTGGTCTAGTTAGTCACTGGATGGAGAGACCATGCTGCCTTGCCAGGAGTTCAAAGTTTCAACCAACCTTTTACTTGAAATAAAACCTTGGATACGTTGAAAAGAAGTTCATACTGTGGGACTAGCAGAGGGCTTAAGAGAGCAAATTGGAAGTCTGCATGTACTCAGTTATATATTGTCCTGAACTACTTTAGAAGGCCAGAAGGCCTGTATGGCTACCAGCTTCAGCCAGTGGATACAGACCTATGAGAACTCTTGGTCTGGTCTCATGCCTGAAACTAAGCAATGTGGGGCTTGATCAGGGCTTGTATTGTAAACTAACTCACATTAGAATTTGAATTCAGGTATTGAAATTGACCTTTACTTTGAAATAAGAAATACTTGGGGTGAAGATGAAGAGTTTTAAAAAGATAGCCTCTATTGATACCTAATACAGTGATGGGATCATTTAAATGGCCCAAACTGGATGCCTGCTGCAAGC
>NW_023494966.1:0-9167 GCF_904425465.1 Colossoma macropomum
ATTGCACTAGAAAAAAGTTCCAACTGAATTTAAGCCAAATTAAAGACGTCACCACGACAAACACGAAAAAAAGAAGCGGATTTAAATGCTCCTGCCGCTATCCGCCACATGCGAGCGCCTTTTTTGTCATTGAGACGCCTTCCATTGCACTAGAAAAAAGTTCCAACTGAATTTAAGCCAAATTAAAGACGTCACCACGACAAACACGAAAAAAAAGAAGCGGATTTAAATGCTCCTGCCGCTATCCGCCACATGCGAGCGCCTTTTTTGTCATTGAGACGCCTTCGATTGCACTAGAAAAAAGTTCCAACTGAATTTAAGCCAAATTAAAGACGTCACCTCGACAAACACGAAAAAAAGAAGCGGATTTAAATGCTCCTGCCGCTATCCGCCACATGCGAGCGCCTTTTTTGTCATTGAGACGCCTTCGATTGCACTAGAAAAAAGTTCCAACTGAATTTAAGCCAAATTAAAGACGTCACCTCGACAAACACGAAAAAAAGAAGCGGATTTAAATGCTCCTGCCGCTATCCGCCACATGCGAGCGCCTTTTTTGTCATTGCGACGCCTTCGATTGCACTAGAAAAAAGTTCCAACTGAATTTAAGCCAAATTAAAGACGTCACCTCGACAAACACGAAAAAAAGAAGCGGATTTAAATGCTCCTGCCGCTATCCGCCACATGCGAGCGCCTTTTTTGTCATTGCGACGCCTTCCATTGCACTAGAAAAAAGTTCCAACTGAATTTAAGCCAAATTAAAGACGTCACCTCGACAAACACGAAAAAAAAGAAGCGGATTTAAATGCTCCTGCCGCTATCCGCCACATGCGAGCGCCTTTTTTGTCATTGAGACGCCTTCCATTGCACTAGAAAAAAGTTCCAACTGAATTTAAGCCAAATTAAAGACGTCACCTCGACAAACACGAAAAAAAGAAGCGGATTTAAATGCTCCTGCCGCTATCCGCCACATGCGAGCGCCTTTTTTGTCATTGCGACGCCTTCGATTGCACTAGAAAAAGTTCCAACTGAATTTAAGCCAAATTAAAGACGTCACCTCGACAAACACGAAAAAAAAGAAGCGGATTTAAATGCTCCTGCCGCTATCCGCCACATGCGAGCGCCTTTTTTGTCATTGCGACGCCTTCCATTGCACTAGAAAAAAGTTCCAACTGAATTTAAGCCAAATTAAAGACGTCACCTCGACAAACACGAAAAAAAGAGCGGATTTTAAATGCTCCTGCCGCTATCCGCCACATGCGAGCGCCTTTTTTGTCATTGCGACGCCTTCCATTGCACTAGAAAAAAGTTCCAACTGAATTTAAGCCAAATTAAAGACGTCACCTCGACAAACACGAAAAAAAAGATGCGGATTTAAATGCTCCTGCCGCTATCCGCCACATGCGAGCGCCTTTTTTGTCATTGCGACGCCTTCCATTGCACTAGAAAAAAGTTCCAACTGAATTTAAGCCAAATTAAAGACGTCACCTCGACAAACACGAAAAAAAAGAAGCGGATTTTAATGCTCCTGCCGCTATCCGCCACATGCGAGCGCCTTTTTTGTCATTGCGACGCCTTCCATTGCACTAGAAAAAAGTTCCAACTGAATTTAAGCCAAATTAAAGACGTCACCTCGACAAACACGAAAAAAAAGAAGCGGATTTAAATGCTCCTGCCGCTATCCGCCACATGCGAGCGCCTTTTTTGTCATTGCGACGCCTTCCATTGCACTAGAAAAAAGTTCCAACTGAATTTAAGCCAAATTAAAGACGTCACACAAGACAAACACGAAAAAAAAGAAGCGGATTTAAATGCTCCTGCCGCTATCCGCCACATGCGAGCGCCTTTTTGTCATTGAGACGCCTTCCATTGCACTAGAAAAAGTTCCAACTGAATTTAAGCCAAATTAAAGACGTCACCTCGACAAACACGAAAAAAAAGAAGCGGATTTTAACGCTCCTGCCGCTATCCGCCACATGCGAGCGCCTTTTTTGTCATTGAGACGCCTTCCATTGCACTAGAAAAAAGTTCCAACTGAATTTAAGCCAAATAAAGACGTCACCTCGACAAACACGAAAAAAAAGATAGCGGATTTTAACGCTCCTGCCGCTATCCGCCACATGCGAGCGCCTTTTTTGTCATTGAGACGCCTTCCATTGCACTAGAAAAAAGTTCCAACTGAATTTAAGCCAAATTAAAGACGTCACCTCGACAAACACGAAAAAAAGAAGCGGATTTAAATGCTCCTGCCGCTATCCGCCACATGCGAGCGCCTTTTTTGTCATTGAGACGCCTTCCATTGCACTAGAAAAAAGTTCCAACTGAATTTAAGCCAAATTAAAGACGTCACCTCGACAAACACGAAAAAAAAGAAGCGGATTTAAATGCTCCTGCCGCTATCCGCCACATGCGAGCGCCTTTTTTGTCATTGCGACGCCTTCGATTGCACTAGAAAAAAGTTCCAACTGAATTTAAGCCAAATTAAAGACGTCACCTCGACAAACACGAAAAAAAAGAAGCGGATTTTAACGCTCCTGCCGCTATCCGCCACATGCGAGCGCCTTTTTTGTCATTGAGACGCCTTCCATTGCACTAGAAAAAAGTTCCAACTGAATTTAAGCCAAATTAAAGACGTCACCTCGACAAACACGAAAAAAAAGAAGCGGATTTTAACGCTCCTGCCGCTATCCGCCACATGCGAGCGCCTTTTTTGTCATTGAGACGCCTTCCATTGCACTAGAAAAAAGTTCCAACTGAATTTAAGCCAAATTAAAGACGTCACCTCGACAAACACGAAAAAAAAGAAGCGGATTTAAATGCTCCTGCCGCTATCCGCCACATGCGAGCGCCTTTTTTGTCATTGCGACGCCTTCCATTGCACTAGAAAAAGTTCCAACTGAATTTAAGCCAAATTAAAGACGTCACCTCGACAAACACGAAAAAAAAGAAGCGGATTTAAATGCTCCTGCCGCTATCCGCCACATGCGAGCGCCTTTTTTGTCATTGAGACGCCTTCCATTGCACTAGAAAAAAGTTCCAACTGAATTTAAGCCAAATTAAAGACGTCACCTCGACAAACACGAAAAAAAAGATGCGGATTTTAACGCTCCTGCCGCTATCCGCCACATGCGAGCGCCTTTTTTGTCATTGCGACGCCTTCCATTGCACTAGAAAAAAGTTCCAACTGAATTTAAGCCAAATTAAAGACGTCACCTCGACAAACACGAAAAAAAAGAAGCGGATTTAAATGCTCCTGCCGCTATCCGCCACATGCGAGCGCCTTTTTTGTCATTGCGACGCCTTCCATTGCACTAGAAAAAAGTTCCAACTGAATTTAAGCCAAATTAAAGACGTCACCAAGACAAACACGAAAAAAAAGAAGCGGATTTAAATGCTCCTGCCGCTATCCGCCACATGCGAGCGCCTTTTTTGTCATTGCGACGCCTTCCATTGCACTAGAAAAAAGTTCCAACTGAATTTAAGCCAAATTAAAGACGTCACCTCGACAAACACGAAAAAAAAGAAGCGGATTTAAATGCTCCTGCCGCTATCCGCCACATGCGAGCGCCTTTTTTGTCATTGAGACGCCTTCCATTGCACTAGAAAAAAGTTCCAACTGAATTTAAGCCAAATTAAAGACGTCACCTCGACAAACACGAAAAAAAAGAAGCGGATTTTAACGCTCCTGCCGCTATCCGCCACATGCGAGCGCCTTTTTTGTCATTGAGACGCCTTCGATTGCACTAGAAAAAAGTTCCAACTGAATTTAAGCCAAATTAAAGACGTCACCTCGACAAACACGAAAAAAAGAAGCGGATTTTAAATGCTCCTGCCGCTATCCGCCACATGCGAGCGCCTTTTTTGTCATTGCGACGCCTTCCATTGCACTAGAAAAAAGTTCCAACTGAATTTAAGCCAAATTAAAGACGTCACCTCGACAAACACGAAAAAAAAGAAGCGGATTTAAATGCTCCTGCCGCTATCCGCCACATGCGAGCGCCTTTTTTGTCATTGAGACGCCTTCCATTGCACTAGAAAAAAGTTCCAACTGAATTTAAGCCAAATTAAAGACGTCACCTCGACAAACACGAAAAAAAATAAATGCGGATTTTAACGCTCCTGCCGCTATCCGCCACATGCGAGCGCCTTTTTTGTCATTGAGACGCCTTCCATTGCACTAGAAAAAAGTTCCAACTGAATTTAAGCCAAATTAAAGACGTCACCAAGACAAACACGAAAAAAAAGAAGCGGATTTAAATGCTCCTGCCGCTATCCGCCACATGCGAGCGCCTTTTTTGTCATTGCGACGCCTTCCATTGCACTAGAAAAAAGTTCCAACTGAATTTAAGCCAAATTAAAGACGTCACCTCGACAAACACGAAAAAAAAGAAGCGGATTTTAACGCTCCTGCCGCTATCCGCCACATGCGAGCGCCTTTTTTGTCATTGAGACGCCTTCCATTGCACTAGAAAAAAGTTCCAACTGAATTTAAGCCAAATTAAAGACGTCACCTCGACAAACACGAAAAAAAAGAAGCGGATTTAAATGCTCCTGCCGCTATCCGCCACATGCGAGCGCCTTTTTTGTCATTGCGACGCCTTCCATTGCACTAGAAAAAAGTTCCAACTGAATTTAAGCCAAATTAAAGACGTCACCTCGACAAACACGAAAAAAAAGAAGCGGATTTTAACGCTCCTGCCGCTATCCGCCACATGCGAGCGCCTTTTTTGTCATTGAGACGCCTTCCATTGCACTAGAAAAAAGTTCCAACTGAATTTAAGCCAAATTAAAGACGTCACCTCGACAAACACGAAAAAAAAGAAGCGGATTTAAATGCTCCTGCCGCTATCCGCCACATGCGAGCGCCTTTTTTGTCATTGCGACGCCTTCCATTGCACTAGAAAAAAGTTCCAACTGAATTTAAGCCAAATTAAAGACGTCACCTCGACAAACACGAAAAAAAAGAAGCGGATTTAAATGCTCCTGCCGCTATCCGCCACATGCGAGCGCCTTTTTTGTCATTGAGACGCCTTCCATTGCACTAGAAAAAAGTTCCAACTGAATTTAAGCCAAATTAAAGACGTCACCTCGACAAACACGAAAAAAAAGAAGCGGATTTTAACTGCTCCTGCCGCTATCCGCCACATGCGAGCGCCTTTTTTGTCATTGAGACGCCTTCCATTGCACTAGAAAAAAGTTCCAACTGAATTTAAGCCAAATTAAAGACGTCACACGACAAACACGAAAAAAAAGAAGCGGATTTAAATGCTCCTGCCGCTATCCGCCACATGCGAGCGCCTTTTTTGTCATTGCGACGCCTTCCATTGCACTAGAAAAAAGTTCCAACTGAATTTAAGCCAAATTAAAGACGTCACCTCGACAAACACGAAAAAAAAGAAGCGGATTTAAATGCTCCTGCCGCTATCCGCCACATGCGAGCGCCTTTTTTGTCATTGAGACGCCTTCCATTGCACTAGAAAAAAGTTCCAACTGAATTTAAGCCAAATTAAAGACGTCACCAAGACAAACACGAAAAAAAAGAAGCGGATTTTAAATGCTCCTGCCGCTATCCGCCACATGCGAGCGCCTTTTTTGTCATTGAGACGCCTTCCATTGCACTAGAAAAAAGTTCCAACTGAATTTAAGCCAAATTAAAGACGTCACCTCGACAAACACGAAAAAAAAGAAGCGGATTTAAATGCTCCTGCCGCTATCCGCCACATGCGAGCGCCTTTTTTGTCATTGCGACGCCTTCGATTGCACTAGAAAAAAGTTCCAACTGAATTTAAGCCAAATTAAAGACGTCACCTCGACAAACACGAAAAAAAAGAAGCGGATTTAACTGCTCCTGCCGCTATCCGCCACATGCGAGCGCCTTTTTTGTCATTGAGACGCCTTCCATTGCACTAGAAAAAAGTTCCAACTGAATTTAAGCCAAATTAAAGACGTCACCTCGACAAACACGAAAAAAAAGAAGCGGATTTAAATGCTCCTGCCGCTATCCGCCACATGCGAGCGCCTTTTTTGTCATTGCGACGCCTTCCATTGCACTAGAAAAAAGTTCCAACTGAATTTAAGCCAAATTAAAGACGTCACCTCGACAAACACGAAAAAAAAGAAGCGGATTTTAACGCTCCTGCCGCTATCCGCCACATGCGAGCGCCTTTTTTGTCATTGAGACGCCTTCCATTGCACTAGAAAAAAGTTCCAACTGAATTTAAGCCAAATTAAAGACGTCACCACGACAAACACGAAAAAAAAGAAGCGGATTTTAACGCTCCTGCCGCTATCCGCCACATGCGAGCGCCTTTTTTGTCATTGAGACGCCTTCCATTGCACTAGAAAAAAGTTCCAACTGAATTTAAGCCAAATTAAAGACGTCACCTCGACAAACACGAAAAAAAGAAGCGGATTTTAACGCTCCTGCCGCTATCCGCCACATGCGAGCGCCTTTTTTGTCATTGAGACGCCTTCCATTGCACTAGAAAAAAGTTCCAACTGAATTTAAGCCAAATTAAAGACGTCACCTCGACAAACACGAAAAAAAGAAGCGGATTTAAATGCTCCTGCCGCTATCCGCCACATGCGAGCGCCTTTTTTGTCATTGCGACGCCTTCGATTGCACTAGAAAAAAGTTCCAACTGAATTTAAGCCAAATTAAAGACGTCACCTCGACAAACACGAAAAAAAAGAAGCGGATTTAACGCTCCTGCCGCTATCCGCCACATGCGAGCGCCTTTTTTGTCATTGCGACGCCTTCCATTGCACTAGAAAAAAGTTCCAACTGAATTTAAGCCAAATTAAAGACGTCACCTCGACAAACACGAAAAAAAAGAAGCGGATTTAACGCTCCTGCCGCTATCCGCCACATGCGAGCGCCTTTTTTGTCATTGAGACGCCTTCGATTGCACTAGAAAAAAGTTCCAACTGAATTTAAGCCAAATTAAAGACGTCACCCGACAAACACGAAAAAAAAGAAGCGGATTTAAATGCTCCTGCCGCTATCCGCCACATGCGAGCGCCTTTTTTGTCATTGAGACGCCTTCATTGCACTAGAAAAAAGTTCCAACTGAATTTAAGCCAAATTAAAGACGTCACCTCGACAAACACGAAAAAAAAGAAGCGGATTTTAACGCTCCTGCCGCTATCCGCCACATGCGAGCGCCTTTTTTGTCATTGAGACGCCTTCCATTGCACTAGAAAAAAGTTCCAACTGAATTTAAGCCAAATTAAAGACGTCACCTCGACAAACACGAAAAAAAAGAAGCGGATTTAACTGCTCCTGCCGCTATCCGCCACATGCGAGCGCCTTTTTTGTCATTGAGACGCCTTCCATTGCACTAGAAAAAAGTTCCAACTGAATTTAAGCCAAATTAAAGACGTCACACGACAAACACGAAAAAAAAGAAGCGGATTTAAATGCTCCTGCCGCTATCCGCCACATGCGAGCGCCTTTTTTGTCATTGCGACGCCTTCCATTGCACTAGAAAAAAGTTCCAACTGAATTTAAGCCAAATTAAAGACGTCACCTCGACAAACACGAAAAAAAAGAAGCGGATTTTAACGCTCCTGCCGCTATCCGCCACATGCGAGCGCCTTTTTTGTCATTGAGACGCCTTCCATTGCACTAGAAAAAAGTTCCAACTGAATTTAAGCCAAATTAAAGACGTCACCTCGACAAACACGAAAAAAAGAAGCGGATTTAAATGCTCCTGCCGCTATCCGCCACATGCGAGCGCCTTTTTTGTCATTGCGACGCCTTCCATTGCACTAGAAAAAAGTTCCAACTGAATTTAAGCCAAATTAAAGACGTCACCTCGACAAACACGAAAAAAAAGAAGCGGATTTTAACGCTCCTGCCGCTATCCGCCACATGCGAGCGCCTTTTTTGTCATTGAGACGCCTTCCATTGCACTAGAAAAAAGTTCCAACTGAATTTAAGCCAAATTAAAGACGTCACCTCGACAAACACGAAAAAAAAGAAGCGGATTTAAATGCTCCTGCCGCTATCCGCCACATGCGAGCGCCTTTTTTGTCATTGCGACGCCTTCCATTGCACTAGAAAAAAGTTCCAACTGAATTTAAGCCAAATTAAAGACGTCACACGACAAACACGAAAAAAAAGAAGCGGATTTAACGCTCCTGCCGCTATCCGCCACATGCGAGCGCCTTTTTTGTCATTGAGACGCCTTCCATTGCACTAGAAAAAAGTTCCAACTGAATTTAAGCCAAATTAAAGACGTCACCTCGACAAACACGAAAAAAAAGAAGCGGATTTTAAATGCTCCTGCCGCTATCCGCCACATGCGAGCGCCTTTTTGTCATTGCGACGCCTTCCATTGCACTAGAAAAAAGTTCCAACTGAATTTAAGCCAAATTAAAGACGTCACCCGACAAACACGAAAAAAAAGAAGCGGATTTAAATGCTCCTGCCGCTATCCGCCACATGCGAGCGCCTTTTTGTCATTGCGACGCCTTCGATTGCACTAGAAAAAAGTTCCAACTGAATTTAAGCCAAATTAAAGACGTCACCTCGACAAACACGAAAAAAAAGAAGCGGATTTTAAATGCTCCTGCCGCTATCCGCCACATGCGAGCGCCTTTTTTGTCATTGCGACGCCTTCCATTGCACTAGAAAAAAGTTCCAACTGAATTTAAGCCAAATTAAAGACGTCACCTCGACAAACACGAAAAAAAAGAAGCGGATTTAAATGCTCCTGCCGCTATCCGCCACATGCGAGCGCCTTTTTTGTCATTGCGACGCCTTCGATTGCACTAGAAAAAAGTTCCAACTGAATTTAAGCCAAATTAAAGACGTCACCTCGACAAACACGAAAAAAAAGAAGCGGATTTTAACGCTCCTGCCGCTATCCGCCACATGCGAGCGCCTTTTTTGTCATTGCGACGCCTTCCATTGCACTAGAAAAAAGTTCCAACTGAATTTAAGCCAAATTAAAGACGTCACCAAGACAAACACGAAAAAAAAGAAGCGGATTTAAATGCTCCTGCCGCTATCCGCCACATGCGAGCGCCTTTTTTGTCATTGAGACGCCTTCCATTGCACTAGAAAAAAGTTCCAACTGAATTTAAGCCAAATTAAAGACGTCACCTCGACAAACACGAAAAAAAAGAAGCGGATTTTAAATGCTCCTGCCGCTATCCGCCACATG
>NW_023494967.1:0-8134 GCF_904425465.1 Colossoma macropomum
TAATATTCACCCCAAGGCATCAAAATGTGTTGGAAATGTATGACCATGATGTATTTTGTCCAAAACAATTCAAATTCCATCATAAAATGAACATGTGATATTGCGCCAAATTTCCCAAAATACCTAAGGCTATAGTCTTACCTTCGTGTGCGTTTTTTGACCGTTCCTAAATTCCCTTAATATTCACCCCAAGGCATCAAAATGTGTTGGAAAATGTATGACCATGATGTATTTTGTCCAAACAATTCAAATTCCATCATAAAATGAACATGTGATATTGCGCCAAATTTCCCAAAATACCTAAGGCTATAGTCTTACCTTCGTGTGCGTTTTTTGACCGTTCATAAATTCCCTTAATATTCACCCCAAGGCATCAAAATGTGTTGGAAATGTATGACCATGATGTATTTTGTCCAAACAATTCAAATTCCATCATAAAATGAACATGTGATATTGCGCCAAATTTCCCAAAATACCTAAGGCTATAGTCTTACCTTCGTGTGCGTTTTTTGACCGTTCATAAATTCCCTTAATATTCACCCCAAGGCATCAAAATGTGTTGGAAAATGTATGACCATGATGTATTTTGTCCAAACAATTCAAATTCCATCATAAAATGAACATGTGATATTGCGCCAAATTTCCCAAAATACCTAAGGCTATAGTCCTACCTTCGTGTGCGTTTTTTGTCTGTTCCAAAATTCTTTTAATATTCACCCCAAGGCATTAAAATGTGTTGGAAAATGTATGACCATGATGTATTTTGTCCAAACAATTCAAATTCCATCATAAAATGAACATGTGATATTGCGCCAAATTTCCCAAAATACCTAAGGCTATAGTCTTACCTTCGTGTGCGTTTTTTGACCGTTCATAAATTCCCTTAATATTCACCCCAAGGCATCAAAATGTGTTGGAAATGTATGACCATGATGTATTTTGTCCAAACAATTCAAATTCCATCATAAAATGAACATGTGATATTGCGCCAAATTTCCCAAAATACCTAAGGCTATAGTCTTACCTTCGTGTGCGTTTTTTGACCGTTCATAAATTCCCTTAATATTCACCCCAAGGCATCAAAATGTGTTGGAAAATGTATGACCATGATGTATTTTGTCCAAACAATTCAAATTCCATCATAAAATGAACATGTGATATTGCGCCAAATTTCCCAAAATACCTAAGGCTATAGTCTTACCTTCGTGTGCGTTTTTTGACCGTTCATAAATTCCCTTAATATTCACCCCAAGGCATCAAAATGTGTTGGAAAATGTATGACCATGATGTATTTTGTCCAAACAATTCAAATTCCATCATAAAATGAACATGTGATATTGCGCCAAATTTCCCAAAATACCTAAGGCTATAGTCTTACCTTCGTGTGCGTTTTTTGACCGTTCATAAATTCCCTTAATATTCACCCCAAGGCATCAAAATGTGTTGGAAAATGTATGACCATGATGTATTTTGTCCAAACAATTCAAATTCCATCATAAAATGAACATGTGATATTGCGCCAAATTTCCCAAAATACCTAAGGCTATAGTCTTACCTTCGTGTGCGTTTTTTGACCGTTCATAAATTCCCTTAATATTCACCCCAAGGCATCAAAATGTGTTGGAAAATGTATGACCATGATGTATTTTGTCCAAACAATTCAAATTCCATCATAAAATGAACATGTGATATTGCGCCAAATTTCCCAAAATACCTAAGGCTATAGTCTTACCTTCGTGTGCGTTTTTTGACCGTTCATAAATTCCCTTAATATTCACCCCAAGGCATCAAAATGTGTTGGAAAATGTATGACCATGATGTATTTTGTCCAAACAATTCAAATTCCATCATAAAATGAACATGTGATATTGCGCCAAATTTCCCAAAATACCTAAGGCTATAGTCTTACCTTCGTGTGCGTTTTTTGACCGTTCATAAATTCCCTTAATATTCACCCCAAGGCATCAAAATGTGTTGGAAAATGTATGACCATGATGTATTTTGTCCAAACAATTCAAATTCCATCATAAAATGAACATGTGATATTGCGCCAAATTTCCCAAAATACCTAAGGCTATAGTCTTACCTTCGTGTGCGTTTTTTGACCGTTCATAAATTCCCTTAATATTCACCCCAAGGCATCAAAATGTGTTGGAAAATGTATGACCATGATGTATTTTGTCCAAACAATTCAAATTCCATCATAAAATGAACATGTGATATTGCGCCAAATTTCCCAAAATACCTAAGGCTATAGTCTTACCTTCGTGTGCATTTTTTGACCGTTCATAAATTCCCTTAATATTCACCCCAAGGCATCAAAATGTGTTGGAAAATGTATGACCATGATGTATTTTGTCCAAACAATTCAAATTCCATCATAAAATGAACATGTGATATTGCGCCAAATTTCCCAAAATACCTAAGGCTATAGTCTTACCTTCGTGTGCGTTTTTTGACCGTTCATAAATTCCCTTAATATTCACCCCAAGGCATCAAAATGTGTTGGAAAATGTATGACCATGATGTATTTTGTCCAAACAATTCAAATTCCATCATAAAATGAACATGTGATATTGCGCCAAATTTCCCAAAATACCTAAGGCTATAGTCTTACCTTCGTGTGCGTTTTTTGACCGTTCATAAATTCCCTTAATATTCACCCCAAGGCATCAAAATGTGTTGGAAAATGTATGACCATGATGTATTTTGTCCAAACAATTCAAATTCCATCATAAAATGAACATGTGATATTGCGCCAAATTTCCCAAAATACCTAAGGCTATAGTCTTACCTTCGTGTGCGTTTTTTGACCGTTCATAAATTCCCTTAATATTCACCCCAAGGCATCAAAATGTGTTGGAAAATGTATGACCATGATGTATTTTGTCCAAACAATTCAAATTCCATCATAAAATGAACATGTGATATTGCGCCAAATTTCCCAAAATACCTAAGGCTATAGTCTTACCTTCGTGTGCGTTTTTTGACCGTTCATAAATTCCCTTAATATTCACCCCAAGGCATCAAAATGTGTTGGAAAATGTATGACCATGATGTATTTTGTCCAAACAATTCAAATTCCATCATAAAATGAACATGTGATATTGCGCCAAATTTCCCAAAATACCTAAGGCTATAGTCTTACCTTCGTGTGCGTTTTTTGACCGTTCATAAATTCCCTTAATATTCACCCCAAGGCATCAAAATGTGTTGGAAAATGTATGACCATGATGTATTTTGTCCAAACAATTCAAATTCCATCATAAAATGAACATGTGATATTGCGCCAAATTTCCCAAAATACCTAAGGCTATAGTCTTACCTTCGTGTGCGTTTTTTGACCGTTCATAAATTCCCTTAATATTCACCCCAAGGCATCAAAATGTGTTGGAAAATGTATGACCATGATGTATTTTGTCCAAACAATTCAAATTCCATCATAAAATGAACATGTGATATTGCGCCAAATTTCCCAAAATACCTAAGGCTATAGTCTTACCTTCGTGTGCGTTTTTTGACCGTTCATAAATTCCCTTAATATTCACCCCAAGGCATCAAAATGTGTTGGAAAATGTATGACCATGATGTATTTTGTCCAAACAATTCAAATTCCATCATAAAATGAACATGTGATATTGCGCCAAATTTCCCAAAATACCTAAGGCTATAGTCTTACCTTCGTGTGCGTTTTTTGACCGTTCATAAATTCCCTTAATATTCACCCCAAGGCATCAAAATGTGTTGGAAAATGTATGACCATGATGTATTTTGTCCAAACAATTCAAATTCCATCATAAAATGAACATGTGATATTGCGCCAAATTTCCCAAAATACCTAAGGCTATAGTCTTACCTTCGTGTGCGTTTTTTGACCGTTCATAAATTCCCTTAATATTCACCCCAAGGCATCAAAATGTGTTGGAAAATGTATGACCATGATGTATTTTGTCCAAACAATTCAAATTCCATCATAAAATGAACATGTGATATTGCGCCAAATTTCCCAAAATACCTAAGGCTATAGTCTTACCTTCGTGTGCGTTTTTTGACCGTTCATAAATTCCCTTAATATTCACCCCAAGGCATCAAAATGTGTTGGAAAATGTATGACCATGATGTATTTTGTCCAAACAATTCAAATTCCATCATAAAATGAACATGTGATATTGCGCCAAATTTCCCAAAATACCTAAGGCTATAGTCTTACCTTCGTGTGCATTTTTTGACCATTCATAAATTCCCTTAATATTCACCCCAAGGCATCAAAATGTGTTGGAAAATGTATGACCATGATGTATTTTGTCCAAACAATTCAAATTCCATCATAAAATGAACATGTGATATTGCGCCAAATTTCCCAAAATACCTAAGGCTATAGTCTTACCTTCGTGTGCATTTTTTGACCGTTCATAAATTCCCTTAATATTCACCCCAAGGCATCAAAATGTGTTGGAAAATGTATGACCATGATGTATTTTGTCCAAACAATTCAAATTCCATCATAAAATGAACATGTGATATTGCGCCAAATTTCCCAAAATACCTAAGGCTATAGTCTTACCTTCGTGTGCGTTTTTTGACCGTTCATAAATTCCCTTAATATTCACCCCAAGGCATCAAAATGTGTTGGAAAATGTATGACCATGATGTATTTTGTCCAAACAATTCAAATTCCATCATAAAATGAACATGTGATATTGCGCCAAATTTCCCAAAATACCTAAGGCTATAGTCTTACCTTCGTGTGCGTTTTTTGACCGTTCATAAATTCCCTTAATATTCACTCCAAGGCATTAAAATGTGTTGGAAAATGTATGACCATGATGTATTTTGTCCAAACAATTCAAATTCCATCATAAAATGAACATGTGACATTGTGCCTAATTTCCCAAAATACCTAAGGCTATAGTCTTACCTTCGTGTGCGTTTTTTGACCATTCATAATTTCCATTAATGTTCACCCCAAGGCATCAAAATGTGTTGGGAAATGTATGACCATGATGTATTTTGTCCAAACAATTCAAATTCCATCATAAAATGGACAAGTGATATTGCGCCAAATTTCCCAAAATACCTAAGGCTATAGTCTTACCTTCGTGTGCATTTTTTGACCGTTCATAAATTCCCTTAATATTCACCCCAAGGCATTAAAATGTGTTGGAAAATGTATGACCATGATGTATTTTGTCCAAAAAATTCAAATTCCATCATAAAATGAACATGTGATATTGCGCCAAATTTCCCAAAATACCTAAGGCTATAGTCTTATCTTTGTGTGCGTTTTTTGACCGTTCATATATTCCCTTAATATTCACCCCAAGGCATCAAAATGTGTTGGAAAATGTATGACCATGATGTATTTTGTCCAAACAATTCAAATTCCATCATAAAATGAACATGTGATATTGTGCCAAATTTCCCAAAATACATAAGTCTATAGTCTTACCTTCGTGTGCGTTTTTTGACCGTTCATAAATTCCCTTAATATTCACCCCAAGGCATCAAAATGTATTGGAAAATGTATGACCATGATGTATTTTGTCCAAACAATTCAAATTCCATCATAAAATGAACATGTGATATTGCGCCAAATTTCCCAAAATACCTAAGGCTATAGTCTTACCTTCATTTGCGTTTTTTGCCTGTTCATAAATTCCCTTAATATTCACCCCAAGGCATCAAAATGTGTTGGAAAATGTATGACCATGATGTATTTTGTCCAAAAAATTCAAATTCCATCATAAAATGGGACATGTGATATTGCGCCAAATTTCCCAAAATACCTAAGGCTATAGTCTTACCTTCGTGTGCATTTTTTGACCATTTATCAATTCCCTTAATATTCACCCCAAGGCATCAAAATGTGTTGGAAAATGTATGACCATGATGTATTTTGTCCAAACAATTCAAATTCCATCATAAAATGAACATGTGATATTGCGCCAAATTTCCCAAAATACCTAAGGCTATAGTCTTACCTTCGTGTGCATTTTTTGACCATTCATAAATTCCCTTAATATTCTCCACAAGGCATCAAAATGTGTTGGAAAATGTATGACCATGATGTATTTTGTCCAAAAAATTCAAATTCCATCATAAAACGAACATGTGATATTGCGCCAAATTTCCCAAAATACCTAAGGCTATAGTCTTACCTTCGTGTGCGTTTTTTGACCGTTCATAATTTCCATTAATATTCACCCCAAGGCATCAAAATGTGTTGGATAATGTATGAACATGATGTATTTTGTCCAAACAATTCAAATTCTATCATAAAATGAACATGTGATATTGCGCCAAATTTCCCAAAATACCTAAGGCTATAGTCTTACCTTCGTGTGCGTTTTTTGACCGTTCATAAATTCCCTTAATATTCACCCCAAGGCATTAAAATGTGTTGGAAAATGTATGACCATGATGTATTTTGTCCAAACAATTCAAATTCCATCATAAAATGAACATGTGATATTGCGCCAAATTTCCCAAAATACCTAAGGCTATAGTCTTACCTTCGTGTGCGTTTTTTGACCATTCATAAATTCCCTTAATATTCACCCCAAGGCATCAAAATGTGTTGGAAAATGTATGACCATGATGTATTTTGTCCAAACAATTCAAATTCCATCATAAAATGAACATGTGATATTGCGCCAAATTTCCCAAAATACCTAAGGCTATAGTCTTACCTTCGTGTGCATTTTTTGACCGTTCATAAATTCCCTTAATATTCACCCCAAGGCATCAAAATGTGTTGGAAAATGTATGACCATGATGTATTTTGTCCAAACAATTCAAATTCCATCATAAAATGAACATGTGATATTGCGCCAAATTTCCCAAAATACCTAAGGCTATAGTCTTACCTTCGTGTGCGTTTTTTGACCGTTCATAAATTCCCTTAATATTCACCCCAAGGCATCAAAATGTGTTGGAAAATGTATGACCATGATGTATTTTGTCCAAACAATTCAAATTCCATCATAAAATGAACATGTGATATTGCGCCAAATTTCCCAAAATACCTAAGGCTATAGTCTTACCTTCGTGTGCGTTTTTTGACCGTTCATAAATTCCCTTAATATTCACCCCAAGGCATCAAAATGTGTTGGAAAATGTATGACCATGATGTATTTTGTCCAAAAAATTCAAATTCCATCATAAAATGAACATGTGATGTTTGCGCCAAATTTCCCAAAATACATAAGGCTATAGTCTTACCTTCGTGTGCGTTTTTTGACCGTTCATAAATTCCCTTAATATTCACCCCAAGGCATCAAAATGTGTTGGAAAATGTATGACCATGATGTATTTTGTCCAAACAATTCAAATTCCATCATAAAATGAACATGTGATATTGCGCCAAATTTCCCAAAATACCTAAGGCTATAGTCTTACCTTCGTGTGCGTTTTTTGACCGTTCATAAATTCCCTTAATATTCACCCCAAGGCATCAAAATGTGTTGGAAAATGTATGACCATGATGTATTTTGTCCAAACAATTCAAATTCCATCATAAAATGGACATGTGATATTGCGCCAAATTTCCCAAAATACCTAAGGCTATAGTCTTACCTTCGTGTGCGTTTTTTGACCGTTCATAAATTCCCTTAATATTCACCCCAAGGCATCAACATGTGTTGGAAAATGTATGACCATGATGTATTTTGTCCAAACAATTCAAATTCCATCATAAAATGAACATGTGATATTGCGCCAAATTTCCCAAAATACCTAAGGCTATAGTCTTACCTTCGTGTGCGTTTTTTGACCATTCATAAATTCCCTTAATATTCACCCCAAGGCATCAAAATGTGTTGGAAAATGTATGACCATGATGTATTTTGTCCAAACAATTCAAATTCCATCATAAAATGAACATGTGATATTGCGCCAAATTTCCCAAAATACCTAAGGCTATAGTCTTACCTTCGTGTGCGTTTTTTGACCGTTCATAAATTCCCTTAATATTCACCCCAAGGCATCAAAATGTGTTGGAAAATGTATGACCATGATGTATTTTGTCCAAACAATTCAAATTCCATCATAAAATGAACATGTGATATTGCGCCAAATTTCCCAAAATACCTAAGGCTATAGTCTTACCTTCGTGTGCGTTTTTTGACCGTTCATA
>NW_023494968.1:0-1185 GCF_904425465.1 Colossoma macropomum
GATCTCATTCTATTCATCTATGTCGTCGGTAAACGTCTTTAATTGGCTTTATTCAGTGTCGAACTTCATTCATCCGCACACGAACGCATCACAGAATCGACAAATTAGGCGCTTACATTCGGCGTAGCGGCAGTGGGGCTTTGAATCTCATTAATATTCCACTATTGTCGTGGTAACGTCTTAATTTGGCTTTATTTCAGTTCGAACTCATCCAGCACAATCACAAATAGCGCGCTTACATGCGGCGGATAGCGGCGGAGGGGCGGACTTTTCATCGTCATTAGTATTCATCTATGTCGTGAGGTACAGGTACCGTACTGGTAATTTTGGCTTTATTCAGTTCAACTTCGATTCCAGCACAATCACGATGCACGTCACATCACAAAGTAGGCGCTTACATGCACGGCGGATAGCGCCGGGTGTCTTTGATCTCACTCTATACCATCTATGTCGTGGTAACGTCTTTAATTTGGCTTCATTTCAGTTCGAGCTTCATTCAGCACAATCGAACGCATCACAATGACAAATTAGGCGCATAGCACAATCGAACGCGTCGCAATCACAAATTAGGCGCTTACATGCGGCGGTAGCGGTGGGTGGACTTTCATCTCATTATATTCATGTATTCGTGGTACGTCTTTAATTTGGCTTTTTTCAGGCGAACTCATCCAGCACAATCGAACGCATCACAATGACAAATTAGCGCTTTGATCTCATTATTATTCATCTATGTCGTGGTAACGTCTTTAATTTGGCTTTTTTCAGTTCGTTCTTCATTCCAGCACAATCGAACGCATCACAATCACAAATTATGCGCTTACATGCGGCGGATAGCGGCAGGTGGGTTTGATCTCATTATTATTCACCTATGTCGTGGTAACGTCTTCAATTGGCTTTATTTCAGGTCGAACTTCTTTCCAGCACAATCGAACGCATAACAATCACAAATTAGGCGCTTACATGCGGCGGATAGCGGCAAGTGGGCTTTCATCTCATTATTATTCATCTATGTCGTGGTAACGTCTTTAATTTGGCTTTATTTCACTTCGAACTTCTTTCCAGCACAATCACAAATTAGGCGCTTACATGCGGCGGAGAGCGCAGGTGGGCTTTCATCTCATTATATTCATCTATGTCGTGGTAACGTCTAATTTGGCTTTATTTCAGTTCGATCTTCATTCCAGC
>NW_023494969.1:0-864 GCF_904425465.1 Colossoma macropomum
TTTTTTCGTGTTTGTCGAGGTGACGTCTTTAATTGGCTTAAATTCAGTTGGAACTTTTTTCTAGTGCAATGGAAGGCGTCTCAATGACAAAAAAGGCGCTCGCATGTGGCGGATAGCGGCAGGAGCGTTAAAAACCGCTTTTTTTTTCGTGTTTGTCGAGGTGACGTCTTTAATTTGGCTTAAATTCAGTTGGAACGTTTTTCTAGTGCAACGAAGGCGGTCGCAATGACAAGAGAAAGGCGCTCAGCATGTGGCGGAGAGCGCCAGGAGCATTAAAATCCGCTCTTTTTCTCGTGTTTGTCGTGGTGACGTCTGTAATTTGCTTAATCATACAGTAGGAACTTTTTCTAGTGCAAATATGGAAGGCGTCGCAATGACAAAAAAGGCGCTCGCATGTGGCGGATAGCGGCAGGAGCATTTAAAATCCGCTTCTTTTTTTCGTGTTTGTCGAGGTGACGTCTTTAATTTGGCTTAAATTCAGTTGGAACTATTTTCTAGTGCAATCGAAGGCGTCCGAATGACAAAAAAGGCGCTCGCATGTGGCGGATAGCGGCAGGGGCATTTAAATCCGCTTCTTTTTTTCGTGTTTGTCGAGGTGACGTCTTTAATTTGGCTTAAATTCAGTTGGAACTTTTTTCTAGTGCAATGGAAGGCGTCGCAATGACAAAAAAGGCGCTCGCATGTGGCGGATAGCGGCAGGAGCATTAAAAACCCTTTTTTTTTTTCGTGTTTCTCCAGGTAACGTCTTTAATTTGGCTTAAATTCAGTTGGAACTTTTTCTAGTGCAATGAAAGGCGTCTCAATGACAAAAAAGGCGCTCGCATGTGGCGGATAGCGGCAGGAGCGTTAAATCCGCTTCTTTTT